>NC_057758.1:2847756-2873642 GCF_004010195.1 Chiloscyllium plagiosum
GGTAGGTATAGGACAGATGTTAAGGGTAGGTGCTTTTGCCCGAAACGTCGATTTTGCCTGTCCTCGGATGCTGCCTGAATTGCTGTGCTCTTCCAGCACCACTTATCCAGAATCTGGTTTCCAGCATCTGCAGTCATTGTTTTTACCACTATCTTCCATATGCCTATCCAATGCCCGCTTCAATGCCCATAATGAGGGAGAGTCCACCACTGCTACTGGCAGTGCATTCCATGAACTCACGACTCGCTGAGTAAAGAATCTACCCCTAACATCTGTCCTATACCTACCACTCCTTAATTTAAAGCTATGCCCCCTCGTAATAGCTGACTCCATCCGTGGAAAAAGGTTCTCACGGTCAACCCTATCTTAACCCTTAATCATCTTGTACACCTCTATCAAATCACCCCTAAACCTTCTTTTCTCCAATGAAAACAACCCCAAGTGCCTCAGCCTTTCCTCATACGATCTTCCTACCATACCAGGCAACATCTTGGTAAACTTCCTCTGCACCCGTTCCAGTGCCTGCACACCCTTCCTATAGTATGGCGACCAAAACTGCACACAATACTCCAGATGCGGCCGCACCAGTCTTATACAACTGCAACATGAAAATGTTTGTAAGTTTGGAAGGTGTTGTCGAAGTATCTTGTGAAAATTTCTGTCGTGCATCCTGCAGGGAGCACACATTATTGTTCTTTAGCATCATTATTTGATGTAGTGGACCTTTGTGAATGTGGTGCCAAAGACGTTGGCTGTTTGCATTCCCAGTTTGGGAATCTTTATGGGCATTTAAGCGGGCATTGGATAGGCTTATGGAGGATAGTGGTGCTAGTGTAGGTTAGGTGGGCTTGAATCAGCGCAACATCGAAGGCCAACGGGCCTGTACTGCGCTGTATTCGTCTATGTTCTATGTTCTATGCACTAGAAGGACATCTGCAAGTTGATTTCCATGCCACTCACTATCGTGACTTCTCAATCTATTGACCGTTCCTTCACTGTGGCTGGATTACTGCCCGGATCACCTCTCTGAGGGAATTGTGTATTTATCCACAGTATGTGGACTTGCAACGTTTCAAAGCAGCTCATCAGCATAATGATGAATTCCCAGACTGCTGCTGAATTTTCATCCAATAATGCAGTTGGGGATAATTCCCTTATCATCCTGACTTGTGTCGATTGCGAACAGTGCTTTGTGGGGTTTCAGGAAGTGGGTGATACATTGCGGGATTCCCAGCCTCCATTCCCAGCAGCAAAGGGAGCAGTGAGAGCGAGGAGCAGGGGTTTTCTGGGAAGGTAGATTTCCCTCTAAAAGGACTTTCCCCGGGAGCAGTGGGCTCTGGGTAGGTCAGTGCACTGATACAGCTGGTCACAGTCGAAATGAAAGAACAGACAAGATGAATGAAGCGCTGAGAGATGGTGCAAGAGTGATGGGTTCAGATTTTTGGGAAATTGGCACCAGTTGTGGGAAGCTGGGACTATTGCAAATTGGGCAGTCTACACCTGGGTAGTACTGGAGCTAATGTCCTTGACTGTCCCGTCGCTAATGCTGTTGCGCAGGCTTTAAACGAATGTGGCACCGGGGTGGGAACCACATGAGGAAGTTATCAGATAGTGAGAAAATAGTAACTAAAGTGTGTAAGGAACGAGCTGTTGATGTCAGCGTGACTAAGTGAGGGAGTAGGAGGCAGCACATGATGACACAAAGGGGCAGGAGGTCTGAGATGTATTTGTATTAATTCGAGAAGCGTAAAATTTAAGGTAGATGAATTCAGAGCTTAAATTAATTCCTTGGAGTATGATGTTACTGATATTAATGAGATCTGGTTGAGGGATAGTGCAAATTTGGCAACTAAATACACCATGATATAGAGGCATCCGTTGGGATTGACATGGTGGTAAAAGGAGTGGAGGAGTTGCATCTCTAGAGAGAGAGGATATCACCTGGACTATTACAAAATGGGCGGTCTACATCTGAACCAAACTGGAACCAATGTGCTTGGGGGAAATTTTGCTACTGTTGTGGGGAGGTTATAAATGCGGCAGATGGCTGGGAACCAGAAGAGAAAACAAGTAGGAAGCGAGCTGGAGACTGTAAGAATTATGAAGATAGCATTAATAAAGGGGAGAATTGGCAGAGAACAGATGAGTGCAAAAAGTCTTGTGGCCCAAAATGCATCTACTTTAATGCAAGGAGTATAGTGTATAACGCAGATGAAATTAGAGCTTGGATTGGTGCCTGGGAGTATGACAGGCACAGAAATCACAGAAGGAAGGGCATGATGAATGGCAATTAAATGTTCCAGGATATAGACGTTTCGGATAGGACATGGAGGGAAGTAAAAGGTTGGGGGGGGGGGGGGGGTGCGTTTGGAGTTGCGCTGCTGATCAAGGACGATATCACGGCTGTGCTAAATGAGCACATTACGGATGTCATGTTTAGTGAGACATTATGGGTGGAGCTGAAAAATAAGAGGAGTGCAATTACTCTGTTCAGGCTGTATTACAGGCCTCGCAACAGTGAGCATGAGGTAGAAGCACAAATAGGTAAACAGATTATGGAAAGATGTAGAGGCAATAGGGTAGTGGTGATGGGGGATTTTAATTTTTCCAACATTGACTGGGATACAGTTAACATTAGAGGTCTGTATGAGGTAGAATTTGTAAGAAGCGTCCAGGAGAGTTTTCTAGAGCAGTATGTCAATGTTATAGGACACTCTATAATTGGAGGGAGAGACAGACGGTTCTGTGGACATAGGCGAGACTCTCGGATGGTTTGTTACCTCCGGGATGCCAGGGTCCGAGACCTCTTGGACTGTGTCTTCGGAATCCTTAAGGGGGAGGGTGTGCAGCCAGAATTCGTGGTGCACATTGGCACCAACGACATAGGTAGGAAGAGGGGTGGGGAGGTCATTCAGGAGCTCAGGGAGTTAGGCTTGAAGCTAAAAGCTAGGAAGGACAGAGTCGTCATCTCTGGGTTGTTGCCGGTGCCACGTGACAGTGTGGCAAGGAATAGGGAGAGAGTGCATTTGAGAGTGCAGGGATCCTGGGAGGTAGGTTTGCTTGCACTCTTCGGAGGGGGGGTTTTAAACTAAATTGGCAGGGGGATGGGATCCGGACTCGTAGTCCAGCAAGTAGGTTAGCTGTTTCTCAGGATGTCCAAGAAGGTAGCACTGACAGGGAATACTTGCGGACACAGAGATGGGTTCAAGTGTGTATAATTCAACGCAAGGAGTATCAGAAATAAGGTGGGTGAACTTAAGGCATGGATCGATACCTGGTACTACGATGTTGTGGCCATCACCGAAAGGTGGATAGAAGAGGGACAGGAATGGTTGTCGGAGGTTCCTGGTTACAGATGTTTCAGTAAGATTAGGGAGGGTGGTAAAAAAGGAGAGGGGGTGTGGCGTTGCTAATTAGAAATGGTATAACGGCTGCAGAAAGGCAGTTCGAGGGGGATCTGCCTTTGGAGGTAGTATGGGCTGAAGTCAGAAATAGGAAAGGAGCAGTCACCTTGTTGTGTGTTTACTATAGGCCCCCCCAATAGCAGCAGAGATGTGGAGAAACAGATTGGGAAACAGATTTTGGAAAGGTGCAGAAGCCACAGGGTAGCAGTCATGGGCGATTTCAACTTCCCAAATATTGATTGGAAGTTCTTTAGATCAAGTAGATTGGACGGGGCGGTGTTTGTGCAGTGTACCCAGGAAGAATTTCTAACTCAGTCTGGAGATTGTCCGACCAGAGGGGAGGCCATATTGGATTTGGTACTTGGAAACGAACCGGGACAAGTGATAGGCTTGTTAGTGGGTGAACATTTTGGTGATGGTGACCACAATTCTGTGACTTTCACCTTTGTTATGGAGAGAGATAGGTGCGTGCAACAGGATAGGTTTTACAATTGGGGGAAGGGTAAATACGATGCTGAAAGACAGGATCTGAGGAGCATAAGTTGGGAGCATAGGCTGTCAGGGAAGGATGTCGTTGAAATGTGGAACCTTTTCAAGGAACAGATACGACGTGTCCTTGATATGTATGTATCTGTCAGGCAGGAAAGAGATGGTCGTGTGAAGGAACCTTGGTTGATGAGGGAGGATGAACTTCTTGTAAAGAGGAAGAAGGAGGCTCACATAAGGTTGAGGAAACAAGGTTCAGACAGAGCGTTGGACGGATACAGGATAGCTAGGAGGGAGCTGAAGAAAGGGATTAGGAGCACTAAGAGAGGGCACGAAAGATATTTGGCGGGTAGGATCAAGGATAACCCCAAGGCCTTTAATGCGCATGTGAGAAACATGAGAATGACGAGAACGAGGGTAGGTCTGATCAAGGACAGTAGTGGGAGACTGTGTATTGAGTCGGAAGAGATAGTAGAGATCTTGAATGAGTACTTCAGTATTTACAAATGAGAGGTACCGTATTGTTGAAGAGAAGAGTATGAAACGGACTGGTAAGCTAGAGGAGATACTTGTAAGGAAGGGAGATGTGTTGGGCATTTTGAAAAACTTGAGGATAGATAAGTCCCCCGGGCCTGACGGGATATATCCTTGGATTATGTGGGAAGCAAGTGAGGAAATTGCAGAGCCGTTGGCAATGATCTTTTCGTCTTCACTTTCAACGGGGGTGGTACCAGGGGAGTGGAGAGTGGCAAATGTTGAACCCCTGTTCAAAAAAGGGTATAGGGATAACCCCGGGAATTACAGGTCAGTTAGTCTTACTTCGGTGATAGGCAAAGTAATGGAAAGGGTACTGAGGGATAGGATTTATGAGCATCTGGAAAGGCACTGCTTGATAGGGACGACCAGCACGGATTTGTGAGGGGTAGGTTTTGCCTTACAAGTCTTATTGAATTCTTTGAGGAGGTGACCAAGCATGTGGATGAGGGTAGAGCATGGATGTAGTGTACATAGATTTTAATAAGGCATTTGATAAGTTTCCCCATGGTAGGTTTATGCGGAAAGTCAGGAGGCATGGGATAGTGGGAAATTTGGCCAGTTGGATAGAGAACTGGCTAACCAGTCGAAGTCAGAGAGTGGTGGTAAATGGTAAATATTCAGCCTGGAGCCCAGTTACAAGTGGAGTTCCGCAGGGATCAGTTCTGGGTCCTCTGCTGTTTGTAATTTTTATTAATGACTTGGAAGAGGGAGTCGACGGGTGGGTCAGTAAATTTGCAGACGATAAGAAGATTGGTGGAGTTGTGGATAGTAAGGAGGGCTATTGTCGGCTGCAAAGGGACTTAGACATGATGCAGAGCTGGGCTGAGGAGTGGCAGATGGAGTTCAACCCTGTCAAGTGTGAGGTTGTCCATTTTGGAAGGACAAATAAGAATGTGGAATACAGGGTTAACGATAAGGTTCTTAGTAAGGTGGAGGAGCAGAGGGATCTTGGGTTCTATGTTCATAGATCTTTGAAAGTTGCCATTCAGGTGGATAGAGCTTGTAGGAAGGCCTATGGTGTATTAGCATTCATTAGCAGAGGGATTGAATTCAAGAGTCGTGAGGTGATGTTGCAGCTGTACAGCACCTTGGTAAGGCCACATTTGGAGTACTGTGTGCAGTTCTGATTGCCTCATTTTAGGAAAGATGTGGAAGGTTTGGAGAGGGTGCAGAGGAGATTTACCAGAATGTTGCCTGGAATGGAGAATAGGTCGTACGAAGATAGGTTGACAGTGCTAAGCCTTTTCTCATTGGAACGGGGAAGGATGAGTGATGACTTGATAGAGGTTTATAAGATGATCAGGGGTATAGATGGCGTAGACAGTCAGAGACATTTTCCCTGGATACAACAGAGTGTTACAAGGGGACATAAATTTAAGTTGAAGGGTGGAAGGTATAGGGGGATGTCAGGGATAGGTTCTTTACCCAGAGAGTGGTGGGGGCATGGAAGGCGCTACCCGTGGGATTGCAGAGTCAGAATCATTGGCGACCTTTAAGCGGCAATGGGCTAGGTACCTGGATAGGTTCTTAAGCAAGGACAAATGTTCAGCACAACATCGTGAGTCGAAGGGCCTGTTCTGTGCTGTATTGTTCTATGTTCTATGTCGTCCGACTAGGGAAGGGACCTGGTACTGGGGAATGAGCCAGGACAGGTGGGAGAGGTTGCGGTGTGTGATTTCTTTGTGAACAGTGACCACAATTCTGTAAGTTTTAGAACACTCGCAGATAAAGAAGAGAGTTGTCCTAAGGGAAGTGTACTAAACTGGGTCAAGGCCAAATATATCAAAATTAGGCAGCAGCTCGGAAATGTGGTGTGGACACAGCTATTTGAAGGGAAGTCCACATTTGAGAAGTGGGAAGCTTTCAAAGATAGATTAAAGATCGTGCAGGATAGGTATGTCCCGTTGAAGGCAAAGGATAGGAAGGGCAAAATTCGTGAACTGTGGATGACAGGAGAAATTGTACGACCAGCCAAGAAGAAAATGGAAGCGTGCTCAAGGTCTACGCAGCTAAGAACAGAACTGGCCCTGGAAGAATATCAGAAGAGTAGGATAAGACTTAAACGAGGAATCAAGCGGGCTAACCGGGGTCATGAAATAGCTTTAGTGAGCAGAATTAATGAGAATTCCAAAGCACTTTTTTTCTTTATATAAGAAGCAAGGGGCTAACTGGAGAAAGGATTGGTCCACTGAAGGATAACGAAGGAAGGCTGTGTGTCGAACCTGAGAGAATAGGTGACATTCTGAATGATTACTTTGCATCAGTATTCACTGAGGAGAGGAACACGATGAATGTTGAGATTAGAGATAGAAGTTTGATTAGTCTTGATCACGTTGACATAGGTCAGGAAGTTGTGTTGGTAGGCTAGAGGTTATGAAGGTGCACAGATCCCCAGGACCGGATGAAGGCGAGAGAGGAAGTAGTTGGCGACCTGACAGATGCCTTTATGGAATACTTGAATACAGGTGAGGTACCGGAGGACTGGAAGTTTGCTTATGTTGTCCCCCTGTACAAGAAGGGCATTAGGAATATTTCGGGTAACTACAGACAAGTGAGCCTGATGTCAGTGGTGGGAAAGATGCTGGAGACGTTACTGAGGGATCGGATCTATTTACATTTGGAAAATAATGGGTTTATCAGTGAAAGGCAATGTGTTTTTTTCTGGGGAGATCATGCCTTACCAACTTTGGAGAGTTCTTCGAGGAAGTGACCGAGGAAGGTCTGTTGATGTCATGTACATGGACTTTAGTCAGGTGTTTGATAAGGTTCCCCATGATAGACTAATGGAGAAAGTAAAGTTAAATGGTGTGAAGGGTGTTCTAGGTAGGTGGGTAAAGAACTGGTTGAGAAACAGCAGACAGACAGTAATAGCTGATGGGAGTTTCTCAAAATGGAGAAAGGTGACCAGTGGAGTTTCACAGGAGTCAGTGTTGGGGCCACTGTTGTTTGTAATATACATAAATGATCTAGAAGAGGGCACTGTTGATATGATCACCAATTTTCAGATGACACGAAGATTGGTGGAGTAGCAGAAAGCAGAGAATACTGGAGGATATAGATAGACTGTAGAGTTGGGTGGAAAAGTGGCAGATGGTTTTCAAGCCAGACAAATATGAGGTGATGCATTTATGCAAGACTAATTGGAGAACGAATTATACAACGAACGACAGAGCCTTGGGAGAAGTCGATAGGCAGAGAGATCTGGGAGTGCACGTCCATTGTACCCTGAAGGTTGCTGAACAGGTGGATAGAGTGGTCAAGAAGCATATAGTATGCTTGCCTACATTGGACGGGGTATTCAGTATAAGAACTGGCAATGCATGTTAAAATTGTACAAGACATTGGTTCAGCCGTGTTTAGAATACTGTGTACAGTTCTGGTCGCCACATTACCAAAAGGATGTGGACACTTTGGAGAGGATTCAGAGAACGTTTACGGGGATGTTGCCTGGTATGGAAGATGCGAGCCATGAAGAAAGGTTGAGTAGGTTAGGTTCATTTCCATTAGAAAAAAGGAGATTGAGGTTTACAAAATCATGAAGTGTATAGACAAGGTGGATAGACACAAGATTTTTACCAGGGGTGAAGGATTCAATAGCAAGAGGTTACGATTTCAAGATAAGAGGTAGAAAGTTTAAGGTGGATACACGCGGCAAGTACTTCACACAGAGGCTGGTGGGCGTTTGGAACGAGTTGCCAGCAGAGATGGTAGAGGCAGGCACGGTAGATTCATTTAAGATGTGCATGGACAAATGCATGAGTAGCTGGGGAACAGAGGGATACAGATTCTTTGGAATTGACCGAACGGTATCGATAGTACATTTGGATTGGCTTAGTTTTGAGGGCTAAAGGGCCTGTTCCTGGGCTGTAAATTGTCTTTGTTCTTTTCTTTGAATGAGGGCACATGGAGTACTCGAGCAGTGAGGCAATATGAGCAGAGCTCAGAAATAAGAAGAGTGTGGTTAAAAATGCTGGGGCTGTACTACAAGCCTCACAACGCGAGCGTGAAACAGAGCTACAAATATATATGATTCGGAGATGCTGGTGTTGGACTGAGGTGTCCAAAGTTTAAAATCACACAACACCAGGTTATAGTCCAACAGGTTTAATTGGAAGCACGCTAGCTTTCGGAGCGACGCTCCTTCATCAGATCACAATTCACCTGATGAAGGAGCGTCGCTCCGAAAGCTAGTGTGCTTCCAATTAAACCTGTTGGACTATAACCTGGTGTTGTGTGATTTTTAACTTTGTACAAATATATAAACCGATTATGGAAGGATATAGCAGAAACAGGTTGGTGGAAATGGGATATTTTAATTATCCCAACATTGACTAGGAGTGACTCGTGTTAAAGTTCTTGAGGAATCAAAATTTGTAAGGAACATCCAGGAGAGTTTTATAAAGCAGTATTTTAATAGTCCCGCTCGGAAAGGGGTCAGACTGGAAATTATGTTGAGGAGCGTGCCTGGCCAGGTAGTTCAAGTTTCAGCTTGGGATTATTTTGGGAATAGTGATCACACTTCCATAACTTTTAGAATCCTCGTGTTCAAAGACGAGAGTGGTCCTAAAGGAAACGTGCTAAATTGGGGGAAGGACAACTACAGCAAAATTCAGCAGGATCTGGCAGTGTGGACCGGGAGGAGCGTTTTGGATGTAAATCCACATTTGATAGTGGGAGGCTTTTCAAGAAGGTTTGATTAGAGTTTAGGACACACATTTGCCTGCGAAACTGAGGGATACAAATGGAAAGGTTAAGGAACCATCGATGACAGGTGAAGTTGTATGATTAGCTAAGAGGAAAAAAATATGTAGAGCTAAAGTCTAGGTACTGAAAGCAGATGAAGCTTGGGAAAGAAGGACCAATCTGAAACGAAGAATTAAGTTTAAATGACACCATGAAATGTCTTGTGTAAACAGGATTAAGGACAATCCCAAAGCCTTTTTGTCGCATAAAAGAGGAAAGAAGCTAACTCGAGAAAGGGTTGTGCGACTCAAGGAGAAAGGAGGGAGGTTATGCATGTAGCCAGAGAAAATGGGCGAGATTGTTAATTAGTACTTTGCCTCAGTATTCACCAAAGAGAGGGACATGACGGATATTGAGGTTAGGGGCAGATGTTTGATTACACTCGGTAAAGTCGGCATAAATAGGGAGGAATTGTTGGGTAGTCTGAAATGCATAGAAGCGAACAAGTCCGAGGTTCTGATGGGATCTTGCTCAGGATACTGAGGGAAGGGAGAGAGGCAATTGCTGGGATCTTAAGAGATATCTCTGCAACGTCCTTCGACACGGATGAGGTCCTAGAGTACTGGAAAATTGCTATTGGTGTCGCTTTGTTTAAGAAGGCTAGTAGAGATAGTTCAGGTAATAGTTCAGATGAGCCTGACGTCAGCGGTTGTGAAACTGCTGGAGAACATACTGAGGCAAAGGAAGTATTTAGATTTGCAAGAAAATGTACTTATCAGGAATTGGCAGCATGGTTTTGTGGAGTGAAAGTAATGTCTAACAAAATTGAAATAATTACTTGTGGATTTGATAATGTTGATAACGTTGTTTGATGAGGGAAGGGCAGTAATGGTCAAAAACATGGACTTTCGGAAGGCGTTTGATCAGTTTCCCCAGAGCAGTCCGGTGGAGAAAGTGAAGTCGCATGGGGTGCAGCGTGTACTAGCCAAATGGATAGAGAACTGGCTGTGAAGCAGAATACATCGAGTAGTCGGGAAGGGAGTTGCTGTAAAGAGTGGTGTTCCACAGGGATGCGTGTTGTTACCACTGTTGTTTGTGATGCGCATAAATGGCCTGCAGGAAGGGAGAGGTGTTCTGATTAGCAAGTTTGAAGATGACAATCAGATTGCTGGAGGAACAGATAGTGAAGGGGACTGTTAGAGAATGCAGCAGAATATGGACACACTGGAGAGTTTGGAGGAGAAATGACAGATAGAGTGGTCAAGAAGACCGATGACATGCTTTCCTTCATTGGACAGGATATTGAGTACAAGAGTTGACAGGTCATATTGCAGTAGTATAGGACCTTGGTGCAGCCACATTTGGTCCAGTTCTGGAACGGTTCTCGTCTACACATTATCAAAAGGATGTGGATGCTTTGGCGACTGTGCACAGGAGGTTCACCAGGATATTGCCTCATTTGAAGGGCGCAAGCTGTGAAGTGAGATTGAGTAGGTTGTAAATATTTTCATTAGAAAGACAAAAATTGAGGAGGAATTGATTGAGATAAACAATATCATGAGAGGTTCACACATGGTGAATAGCAGGAAGCTTTTTTCACAGACTTGGGAACTCGGTACGAAGAATCAAGAGGTCAATTTGAGATTGGAAAGGTTGAAGGGAGATATTATGGAAAATGCTTTACGCAGAGTGTGGTGGGGGCCTCGAACACATTGCCAGTGGATAAAGTAGAAGCAGGCATGATAGCGTCATTTAAGATATATCTCGATAGATATATGAATGGGCAGGAAGCAAAGGGATATAGATACTTTGAAAATCGGTGACAGGGTTAGATAGAGGATCTGGATCAGCGTGGACTTGGAGGGCCAAAGCGACTGTTCCTGTGCAGTTAGGTTGTTCTTATTTTGTTCTTTTTTTTTGTTATTCTTTTGCAGCCATTACATTTGCAGAGATAAATTAGAACAGTGTGAAAATGACTTGGTCTAAATTCTGTCGAAAGTTAATTTTGGATAAACTGAATAACTACAGCGGTGAATGCAGGCAATGTGCCCAAAATGTCAATCTGAACACCCTCAAACATGTCACATTCTTTAGAACTTGCTGTGCAGTTTCCCTGATGTTTTCTCTTCTTTACAGTCCACTTAGAGGCAGCATCCTTCCCAATTAATGCACGAATCTATCAGGGAATGCCACAGAATCTTTGCAAAATCAGCAGAGATGAAACGGTGACAGCTGAATCCTCTACCCGAAACGGGAGTGTGTATAGCAGTACAAATTTCGGAAGAAGGGAGACATGGCCTGAAACATGAAGAATTTCAATCCCTACAGTGTGGAAATAGGTCTTTTGGCCCATTAGTCCAGACCGACACTCTGAAGAATAACTCAACCAGACCCATTCCCATACATCTCTGCACTTACCCCAGACTAACACACCTAACATCTCTGAAAACAGTGGTTCACTTAGAATGGCCAGTTCACCTAACCTGCGCATCTTTCGACTGTGGGATGAAACCGGAGCACTCAGATGAAACCCAAACAGACACGGGAAGAATTGCAAACTCGACACAGACAGTTGCATGAGGAAGGAATCAAACCCGAGTCCCTGGCAGTGTGTGGAGTCAGTGCTAACCACAGAGGCACTGTGCCATAAACTCAGCTTTCCTCTTTCCAGATTCCGTCAGACCTGACGAGTTTCTCCAGCCATTTCTGCTTTCAGTTCAGACTCCCAGCAGTTCATCACTGTTGTTTTAATTATCCTAGTTATTCATCTGGACAAATGGAGAGAAAGACAGAAAGAGAAGGGATGGGAGATATTCATTGGAAAGAAAAGTGTTCAGTTTCAAAGTTGCACAAGTAACCTTTCGAGATTCTAACAGTCTGAAATGTAATCAGGTAGGTGAGCTTGCAGCATGGATAGGTACCTGGGACTTCGATGTTGTGGCCATTTCGGAGACATGGATAAAGCGGGGTGAGGAATGGATGTTGAACGTTCCAGGGTTTAAATATTTCATTAAGAACAGGCAAGGCAGTAAAAGAGGGGGATGCGTGGCCTTGTTAGTCAAGGATAGTAGAACGGTGCCTGAGAGAACTTTTGATGAGGACAAGTCTACTGAGGTAATGTCGGCTGAGGTTAGAAATAGGAAAGGAGAGGTCACACTGTTTGGAGATTTTTTTTATCATCCTCCGCAGAGTTCCAGGTATGTGGAAGAAAGGATTAGCAAAATTATTCCGGGTAGGAGTGAAAGGAACAGGGTGGTCATTATGGGGCCTTTAACTTCCCCAACATTGACTGGAAATGCTCTAACTCTAGTACGTCGGATGGATCCGTTTTTGTCCAATGTGTACAGGACGGTTTCCTGACACAGTACGTCGAAGGGCCGACAAGAGGGGAGGACACACTGGATCTAGTGCTTGGTAATGAACCAGACCAGGTGTTTGATTTAGTTGGAGGTGAGCACTATGGAGACAGTGACAATAATTCAGTTACGTTTAGTTTAGCAATGGAAAGGGAAAGGTACATGCCACAGGTCAAGAGTTATCGATGGGGCAAGGGCAATTATAATGCGATTAGACACGAATTAGGATACATAGAATGGGGTAGAAAAATACAGGGGATGCAGACAATGAAAATGTGGAGCTCGTTTGAGGAGCAACTATTGCGTGTCCTTGATAGGTATGTCACTGTCAGTCAGAGAGGAAATGATAAGGTAAGGGAACCGTGGTTTATGACAGAAATTGCATGTCTTATTAAGAAGAAGAAGGAGGCTTGTGTGTTGATGAGGCAAGATAGTTCAGATGAGGCGATGGAGAGTTACAGATCAGCTATGTAGGATTTAAAGAGAGAGTTGAGAAGAGCAAAGAGAGGACAGGAGCAGTCTTTAGCAAATTGAATAAAGGAGAACCCCAATGTTTTCTACAGGTATGTGAGGAATAAAAGGATGACTAGGGTCGAAATATGGTCAGTCAAAGTCAGAAGTGGGAAGATGTGGAACCTGTGGAGATCGGAGGGGTGCTAAATGAACATTTCTCATCGGCTTTTACTCAGGAAAAGGAGAATATTGCACAGAAGAATGAGGTACGAGATATTAGACTAGAAAGGATCGAGATGAGTTACGAACAGGTGTTATCAATTCTAGAAGGAGTGAAAGTAGTCAGGTCCTCTGGGCCGCATTGGTTCTATCTGAGGATTGTCCGGGAAGCGAGAGAGGAGATAGCCTTTGGCTTTGATATTTGAGTCATCACTGTGTACAGGTTTAGTACCAGAGGACTGAAGGATTGCAAATGTTGTGCCCTTGTTCAAGACGGGCAGCAGTGATGACCCAAATAATTATCGATCAGTGAGCCTTACTTCTGTTGTAGGAAAAGTTTTCGAAAGGGTGAGAAGAGATAAGATTTATAACCATCTAGCAATAAACAATTTGATTTCAGATAGTCAACATGGTTTCATCAAGGGCAGGTCGTGTCTCACAAACTTCATTGAGTTTTCTGAGAAGGTGACCAAGCATGTAGATGAGGGTAGTGCAGTTGACGTGGTATATATGGACTTCAGTAAAGTCTTTGATAAGGTTCCACATGGTACGCTGTTGAGGAAAATGCAGAGGCATGGAATTGAGAGTGATTTAGCAGTTTGGATTAGAAACTGGCTTTCTGGAAGAAGGCAGCGAGTGGTGGTTGATGGAAAATATTCAGCCTGGAGTCTGGTTAATAGTGGTATGCCACAAGGATCTGTTTTGGGAACACTACTGTTTGTCATTTTTATAAACGATTTGAACGCAGACATAGGTGGATGGATTAGTAAATTTGCAGACGACACTGAAGTCGGAGTATGGACAGTTTGGAAGAATGCTAGAGGTTGCAGAATTGGGCTGAGAGATGGCAAATGGTGTTCAATGTCGCTAAATGTGAGATGGTGCACTTTGGGAAGAATAGCAGGAATGCAGAGTACTGGGTCAATGAAAAGACTCTTGGTGGTGTGGTTATGCAGAGGGATTTTGAAGTCTATGTACATAGATCTCTGAAAGGTGACTGCCAGGTGGATAGTGCTGTTAAGAAGGCAAATGGTGTGATCGGTTTCATTCGTAGAGGGACTGAGTTCCAGAGCCGCAATATCATGTTGTAACTATACAAAACGCACGTGCAGCCACACTTAGAATAATGTGTACTCATATGGTCCCCGTATTTCAGGAAGGATGGGGAAGCATTGGAAAAGGTGCAGAGGAGATCTATCAGCATGTTTCACAGTCTGGAGGCAAGATCTTACGACGAAAGGCTGAGAAACTTGGGTCTGTTCTCATTGAAAGGATGAAGGCTAAGAGGGGACTTGGTAGAGACATACAAGATGATCAGAGGATTAGCTAGGTTCGACAGTGAAAGTCTTTTTCCAAGGATGATGACGTCAGCTTGTACGATGGGATTGAGGGTTGATA
Organism: Chiloscyllium plagiosum; assembly: GCF_004010195.1. Taxonomy (NCBI): domain Eukaryota; kingdom Metazoa; phylum Chordata; class Chondrichthyes; order Orectolobiformes; family Hemiscylliidae; genus Chiloscyllium; species Chiloscyllium plagiosum. The sequence goes on from NC_057758.1 coordinate 2,862,293, forward strand.
GATTTAAGACAGATGTCAGAGGAAGTTTCTTTATGCAGAGACTGGTAAGGGCGTAGAATTCCCTACCTGCTAATGTAGTCAACTTAGCCACATTAGGGAGATTTAAACAATCCACAGATAAGCACATGGATGATTTTGGTCATGATTTGGAGATGCCGGTGTTGGACTGGGGTGTAAAAAGTTAGAAATCACACAACACCAGGTTATAGTCCAACAGGTTTAATTGGAAGCACACTAGCTTTCGTAGCGACGATCCATCATCAGGTGGTAGTGGAGGGTTCAATTCTAACACACAGAATTTATAGCAGAAATTTACAGTGTGATGTAACTGAAATTATACATTGAAAAATTGATTGTTTGTTAAGCCTTTCATCTGTTAGAGTACCGTGATAGTTTCACTTCTTTCATGTGTAAATCACGAAATCTTTTTTTTATAAAAGCTGCATTCTCGGGTTAGCTGTTAACAATGGTGATAGCTAGACAATATGTTGAATGTGTTGGCACCCTGAGTTCTCTATCTATGCCATGATGTTTAGATTGATTCTAATCTAAAAAGTGAGATAACGGAGTTTTATATGAATTCATGCAGTTTTTGAGCTCAGAGTACTACATGAATGCACACAGTCTTTGAGCAAAGAACAATGTAACTCTGCAAGTACAAATTCACCCCACAAAACATATGTGTGCATGTGGATCTTTGTCTGTGTGTGTGTGTCTGTCTGGGTTGGGGGTTGTGAGTGTGAGAAAGTGTACGCGTGTGTGTAGAGTGCAGAGTCTGTGAGGGGGTTGCATGTCTGAGTGTGGGAGTGTGTGTGTCTGTAAGGGTGTGTGTGGGTGTCTGTGTGCGGGTCTGTGTGTATGTGTGTCCATGTGCATGCGTGTCCATGTGTGTGCGTGTATAGGAGTGTATGATTTTGGGATAGTGTAGGGGGATGAGCTGAGAATAGTTCACAGGTCGTCACAACGTCGAGGGCCGAAGGGCCTGTTCTGCGCTGTATTGTTCTATGTTCTATTTTCTATGTTCTATGTTCGAAATATAAAATCTCCAAATGGGGCATGGCAGCGTAAACATTGAAGTGATCTTCAGTCATTCGAACATTGCGCTTAAAGCAGGTGATTAAATCATTATTAAATGTGGCGTTCAAGAGCTGGATCAAGCAAATTTGAAGGATGGGACGCAGGCTTGATGAAGAGGTACAATCCAGGACTTGTTTCACAAACAGCACGAGAGCCATGAGAGCGACAGAGCTGAGTCATTCCCAAAGTAAAGGGTGAGATTGAACATCTGCCGTTCCGCCAACATTCAGTTGTATATCATGGAGGAGAGAGTCCGAGTTTGGTGAAACCCCCCATCCCATACAACCCTTAACAGGTTCGAAGAATCAATATGTAGAATTCATAACCTTTTTTCCTTCAGCCAGACATGGATCATGCCTATTCAGTCTTGGTCTCCGTTGAGACCACATATGTATGTCTAAAATCAATTCCAACTTTAGGAATAATGCTATGGGCTAAAGGAATTAGCTGCACCATTTGTGATGCTGTTCCAGACCAGCCAAATTTCTGTTCCAGTCTTACTTCATCCCCTTAGCCTTCTTTCGATTATCAGCTAAGTGAATAATTGGCAGGTTCATTGTCCTTCATTGCAGTTAATGTACTGGCTATTGCAAGCCATTCTCGGGCTACGTGTGGTCTATCAAAATGTATCAACTGGAATCTGATGCACATGTCAGTGGCGAATTTACTAGTCAACATCCTTGACTTGACACTGAAGCATAATTCAATCATATGTAATGCAAAATTTCAGTTTGTGAAGTCGATCCCTGTCTGCAACATCCATGCCATTCTTGTCCATGCAGCCACGGAATGTTCTGTCTGGTTCAGTGTTGCTTTCACCGTTGATCGATTTGTGGCCATCTGTTGCCAGAAACTGAAACGTAAATATTGCACCGTGAAAATTGCATCTGCCATTTTGGGAACAGTGACAGTACTGAGCTTTTTAAAGAATATATTTTGGTACTTCATGTTAACAGGTCAGTATCAGCTCAAGAACCTTCCTTGGTTTTGTAAGGTAATATCAGGTATGGAACTGCCTCATTTCTGGGGAACATTTGAAATCATGCATCATCTTCTAACCCTTAGTTTGGCAATTCTTTTGATGATACTGTTCAATGCTGTTTGTATCAGGCGTATCCTAAAGGCCAACAGAGCCCGCAGGAGACTCAAAACTCTCAGCAGAGGGGAAAATATCAAAGATCGAAAAATTGAGAGTCGAAAAAAGTCCATAATCTTGTTATTTCTCATTTCCGCCAATTTTGTAATGTCATGGGCAGCCTTTATGCTCAATTCAGTATGGAAAAGAATGTGGCGATTGGGACTGAAGGCTATCCATCGCCATTATTTTGTGGCACAAATTGGATATATCTGCCAGCTCACTCGTTACTGTACTAAAAATTGTATTTATACCGTGACATTGAGCAAATTCAGGGATCAAATGAAGAATGTGTTCAAATATCCAATTTCATACTCAATGAAATTGCTTAAAGAAAAACAACGTTAAAAAAAGTGAAGCAAAACCAATTTAGGATCAGTGCGTTTCACTTTCGCTTAGATTCAGAAGAGAGGCCACAGATCAATAAAGGCACTTCGGCATGTGATAAGCATGCAGTGGTGTTATGAAGTTGAAGGTCTGTATTGCACCTTTAAGAGAGAGCGAAAGTTGAAAAGCAGGCAAACACCTATCATGTGCCTGACGGTATGCACAAAGTGTATTGGACAATTCGAAGACGTAACGTTTAAGTTTTAACTCAGATCATGAGTTGTTTTCACAATAATTCGAATTCAACAAATTGGTTTTAATTGTGCCCCAAGAACTAAAAAATATCAAATTTAAATTTTGCTGTCTTGACAGCATCTTAACAAAGAGATGATCCTGACTTTTGGGTATACAAAGCAGACAGTTTGGACAGTTAGCCAGAGAGGGACCCCTTGACTTTGTCATGCAGATTGTCTGCAACCATTCTCCGTAAAAAGTAACTTTCTTATATGAAACTTCTCTGCAGCAGAAGACCGAAAAGACCCATGTGAAATCTACAAACACAGGAAGGTTGACAACACCCGAAGGTGACAAACGGTTTTGAAAATTGATTTGCTTTAAAGTTAATAGGGGCTTTAACAGTTTGGCATATTGTTATAGAGTGGGAGGAAGACGACAACATTTTAAGAGAAAGGAAGCTTAGTGTTACGATTAATTGTTGTTTAATATTCTCTTTTGGAGTGAGAGAATAAAACTGATATCTTTTTCTATAAATACAGTAATTTTGCTTGTACTCTGTCACTCATTCTTCAACAAAATATGAGGCGAGGTGAGATTTTCTGTATTTTTGGTTTAATTAGTTGGAGTGTTGTTTTTAATTTGGGTTATTTGTAGCCGATCAAGTTCAATTTGGGAGACATCGCTCTTTAAGTTGCTGAAGATTATCTCGTGTTTGAAAATGATTCCCAAATTTGCCAAGAATGTTTATAAACACAAGAAAAGACCGTAATTCTAGAATAAGCAATGAAGTTAGAAATGTGTTTAACCAAGGAAAAAAGGTAAAGCTGAAATTGAAAGGGAATTACTCAAACACTTCAGATTGTCAGAGAAACAAACGAGTGGCTTTAGAAGATAAAGAAATGGAGAGAGAAAGAAAATGGAGAGAGAAGAAAGAGAAACATCAGCAAATGAAATAGCGACAGAGGAAAAACGAAAGAGAGCGAATGTTATTAGCTGAGCAAAAAGAGGGAGAAGAAAGGGAGAGAGAGAAAAAGAGAGAAAAGAAGGAGAAATGAAGAGAATCATTAGACTTCAGACGTGTCGATTTAGGAAAGTCAAGTTAACAGGATGGAAATTAGGACAGATGTTAAACATCGTCACATTTCGATGAGAAAGATGATGAAGGCTTCTTCATTTGATTTGAAAAATTAACAAGGGAGATGGAGCGGTCAGAAGACCCGTGGGTAAGTCTGGTACAGACTAAACAGGTAGGCACAGCTGGTGAGGCAATTGCAACGCTGTCAGTTAAGGACTTAAGAGAATATGAATTCAAACAGGCTATTTTGAGTTTTTATGAATTGGTACCAGAAGCGTACAGACAGAGGTTCAGAAACATACAGAAGGAACCAGGTCAGACTTAAGTTGAGTTTGAAAGAATTAAACATCGTCATTTTGATAGATGGGTGGGGGCCTTTAAAATAGGTTAGACATATGAGGCTCTAAAAGAGAGTATTGTGCTGGAGGAGTTTCAAAACTCACTTCCAGAGTTGATAAGAATTTTCATGGATATATAGGACGCTCAGGATACATGGCAGGCATCCATTTCTGCATAAGGCAAAGATTAGTTTGTGGCAGGAATTTCAGCCTGTGAGGGATAAAAATCGGTAGAACTGGAGATCCTACGCTACGAAACAAAGAACAGAGAACACTGGTAATTGTTTACCACAGGTGAAAAAAGAAACCAAAGAGGGTGGGAAGGAGGTGAAAGGCCTCAGGCATTTCCATTGTTTTAAAGTGAGACACGTAAAGTCACAGTGCTGGTCGTTAAATAAAGGCACTGTTTGAAAAGATGTAGGAAATGAGGCTAAGCCAGTTGCGTTACTGAAAGCAATAAAGGAAACCACAAGAAAAGTCGAGGAGTGGCAGGAGAGTGCAAAAAAATGGCAGGGGCTAGTTACGAAGTTCGTACGAAGTGTGAAGAGTTTAATTAATCTTTGTAAAGACTTCGCCTCTTTGGGTAGGGATTACTTCCTCTGAACTGGGGGAGAAGGGAAGAAAGGTATACGTGTGAGACATAAAAGATATTACCGGTCTCTAATAATAACAGCAGAACGTTTTTGAACTCTTTTTGACCTGTTATCCGAGACAGTAGTAATTTGTGGACAGATATTCAGCGTTTGATCTCCGCAATATCAGGTTGGGGTGCCAGTTTGAGACTGGGAAAGTAACAGTGGGAGTGATTGACATAGCTTGTTCTTTAGAGCGATATTTAGGATCAAGGTGGGATTGATGTGGAGAACTGTGGAGTGCAAAGAAAAAAATAGTCTGACATTTTCCAGGACTGCTTAGTAGCAAGATCCCACTGTAATACATCACAACACGAAGCAAAAAGTAACGTGAAAGATGAAGGAGCTGAGGTTCAGTTCGCGGATACCATGTATGACATGTGGTGCAGGAAAAGCCTCCATTGGCAGATCGTCAGTGTTTAGTGCTGAAAGGCCAATAGATTTACAACAGAACATCGAGACAATATCAAATCCCTTTGTTTACACAAATTCAGAAAAGAAGGCAGAGAATATTCCTCAATGTTATTATCTTAAATAGAGAATCCTAAGATGAAAATAGAGACCACGGCAGGTTAATGCAGAGGAAAAACAGGCAGAATGCAACAGACTACATGCCATTAGCATACAGAAAGTAAGTGTTACTTGTCGCACATGAACTTCTAGCAGGAGACCACCTAGGTGTACGGAGGAGTTGGCCTGAAAAGAACAAGGATGTGGTTAACATTTTTTGTACTTGTCGTAAATGCCAAATGGTAGGTAAGCCACAGCACGAATAAAGCCAGCACCTTTTACTGATTGTGTAGATCCCCTTCCCACAATCAATCGTGGGAACCAGTCCTTGCTAATCATAATGGGTGTATCTATAAGACTTCTGAAGGCAATTCCATTATGGAGTATTGCGGCAAAAAAGTATGGTGTTAGTAGCTTTCTTCACGCTGTGCGGGTGATCCAGATGCATTCAATCAGACCAAGGTTGTTTCCTGCTGGGCTCTTTAAGGAAATCTTGAATGCCTTAGCTTACATTACTTTAAATCAACTGCGTATGGCACTGAGTCCTAGGGAACTTTCGAAGCGTGGCATCAGGCCCTGAAGACCATGTTAAGAGTGTACTGTCAGGATTACCCGAAGGATTGCGTAAACATATCCCATTTGTGTCGCTTGCCATTAGAGATGCCCCAAAATGAATCTACTCAATTTACTCCATTTGAGGTGATATTCAAACATGAAGTTAGAAGCCCGTTGAAATGAATTAAATTGAAATTCACAGGACTAACTTCGGAGATCTCACGCTTGGATTATGTATCAGAGATTCGAGAGAGATTAAATCGAATAAGTGTGATAGCTGAACAGCATCTGAAGAGGGAATAACATCGAATGAAGTAGGTGGCAGATAAAAACGCTGACATTCGGACGCTTTGCTGTGGTCATGACGTATCAGTATTGCTACCAGATGTAAGAGATCCCTTCAAAGTCAGCTCCAGTAGTCCCAATTAATTTGAGAAAAAAGTTGAGTCAGTTCAGCAATCTGGCGAAGATACCAGGTAGAAAATAAAAATTCTAAGGATATGTCACGAGAATATTTTGAATCATTATTATAATAGAGAAAAGGAGTTGGAGTAACAGGTGTGAGTTACTGCCCCGCAGAGTTGAGGAATCAAAGCGAGATGTCGCAGATATTGATATGCCTGAAAATACGTTAAACAATGGTGAACTCCTTGGAGAGTAGCGTGGGTTCAGAAACTATCTGCCTCCGTAGCAAAGAACGCAGTTAAAATGGTGGTTAGAGCACAATGAGGACATATGCAGTCATAAGATACTATTGCGCATGAGGTAAATGTAGGGAATGCAGTTCCAATACAACAACATGACTACACCCTTAATCATTTCAAAGAGAGAGAGGAAGTGGATATGATGCTCAAAGAATATATGATCAAACCGAGTCAGAGCATGTGGAGTTCATCGATCATGTCAGTTCCCAAATTTGGAGATATTCAATGATTTTGTGATGATTATCGGAATATCAATGACAGAACAAAATCGAACTCATAACCAATATCAAAGTTGGAAGAGTGTGTAGAGAACATTGGACAAACCAGTTTCATCACAATGTTGGCCTCATTATATAGTTATTGGCAGATACATTAACTGGGGAAAGCAGAAGACGTTTCTGCATTTATAGCCCCAAATTGGATACATAAAGATTATATGGTACAGCTGGCAGAGCTGTTTGAACGATTACTAGAAGCAAAACCTGTAATAAACTTAAAGAAATCAGAATTTGTGAAAGCAAAGGTGACGTTCATGCGATATGTCAGAAATAAATGAATGACTAGGGTAAGATTCAAACCAGTTCAATATCAGTATTGGGACGTTTTGTGTGTCAATTCCGAGGAGATAGGCAAAGTGCTAAACGGAAATTTTTCGTTCATATTCACACTGACAATTACAATAATGTTGATGAGAATATTCAGATACATACGATCAGACTAGACGGGATTGATATTCATAATGAGGACGTGTTTGCAATTCTGGAATGTATAGAAATAGATATGTCTTCTGGACCGGATGGGATTAATCCTAAGATTCCCTGGGTAGCTGGGGTAGGTGGAGTGGGGGTGGAAGATTGCGGAATCTTTGACTTGGATATTTATGTCGTCGTTGCTACAGGAATAGTGCCAAAAGAATGGAGGATAGCAAATGTTGTCCATCTGTTCAAGAAGAGGCGTACAGTCAAGCCTGTTAATTAAAGATCACTGAAACGCATTTTGGTTGTGGGTAAAGTGTTGGAATGGATTATAATAGTTAGGATTTATAATCAGGAAGAAAGAAATAATTTGATCTGGAATAGTGAACACGGTTCAGTTAAGGGTTGGTCTTGCATCACCATGTTGAGTTCTCTGAGAAAGTGACCAACAGATGTGATCAGGGTAAAACATTGGATGTTTGGTACATGGAATCGAAGAGTGTTATGCAAGGAAAGCACAACCAGTGTGGCAGCATGCGAATGGAAATGTCAGGGAGAGTCCCTTCATCGTGAAAGATGAAGGACCTGTGCACAAAGGGGCCGAGTGATAAATTAGTGGGGTTGGGGCTGGGATAATGCAACTTGAAATATGAAGATGAAGGTGGAGGTGAAACTAATGTATCGGAGAGGTGGGTGGAGCAGATATGTGGGAAGGAAGCTAGCCAGATAGGATGGTTCAACAGGGATGTACCGAGTTGGAAGATTGAAACTGAGATAAAGTGGCGGAGGGCAAATGGAGAAACTGGTGCAATCCACATTGATCCCATGTGGTTTGAGGGTCCCGAGGCGGTTGGTTAGTGTTTGACCGTGATGCAGCCCCAGGACTTGCATGTCCTTGGCAGAGTGGGAGTGAGAGTTAAATAGTTCAGCCATGGGGCGATGGGGTTGCTTATTGTGGATGTCCCAGAAATGTTCAGTGAAATATTACGCAACATGGCATGGTATCTCCCTAATGTTGAGGAAACCAAATCGAGTGAAACTGGACCATCTCAGATACATCCTTACCCTTCATGGATCTCTGCATCCCCATTTCCGGTGACCGACTCAACACAGACATCCACTACAGACACTCTGACTTCCACAGCTACCTGGACTACACATCTCCACACCCTGCCTCCTGTATAAGTCGCTATTCTTATTCCCAATCTTCTGCTTCTACCGCATCTTCTCGCAAGTGAACTAGTTCCACCATAGAACATCCCTTATGGCCTCTTTCTTCGAAGACAGGAACTTCCACTACAACGTGGTCGACAATGCCCCCCCCCCCCCGCCCCGTGCATCTCCTATACTTAGCACACCCCTCCCCGTGACACTCAACCCTCATTTTGCAACAAGGGCAAAACACCACTAGTCCTCGCTTTCCACCTCACTGACCCCCGGATGCACCAGATCATCATCCGCCATTTCTGCCACCTTCAAACTGCCTCCGCCCCGTCTGTGTTTCAGAGAGACCATTCTCTCCGTGACCCTTGTCAGGTCTACATTCCTGACCAACATAACCACGCCTCACCTCTCACCTCTAAGATCCCAAAAGATCCTTCCGCATTCGTCAGCTATTTAGCTCTCCTCCCACCAATGCAACCTACTGTATCCGTTGCAGCAGAAGTGTCCTTAATTTTCCATCTCCAGTCACAACTGGAACTGCAGCAAAGGGTTTCAATCAGACACATTAATACGCAAGTACTGTAGGTCTAAACGCAACATGACACAGAGATCACTCAAACATGTGCTCACAAATAGCAAAGGAATTTTTTTGTCACAGTCTTCAGTAAAGTTGTAATCCCAACAAAATGATATCAAACCAGTCTCCACCATCCCCACCTTGATGTTCAATGACGTTTCCATCGCTGAATTCTGCACAAGTAACATTGTGTTGGGCCATTTATTATTCGCTGAACATTGAATGACATATATACTAATGTTGCATCAGCAGGTCAGAGGCTGGGCATTCCATAGCATCAACACTTGATTCTACTGAGGCGACAGTCGGCTGTTTGATGAATCGTGTGTCAACCACTTGAACAAGAACTAATTGCACCATCCCCATAGGGGCAGAATATACAATACGCACTGCCTCTGCTCACAAAGATCCCTTTGGCAGCACACTCTCTAGCATGATCAGTGACAAGAAAATAAAAGGCACAGCAGATGCAGTGAGACCTTGATGGTCACGTGCAAACCACAAAAATTCTATGCAGATGGCTACATAACTGTTCCTTGAGAATGTTGGGGATCAAACTTTGTCCATTGCTTCCTGACAACACTGCTCCATGTGCTTAACCCAGTACCTTCTGTGGTGCCTCAGTGAGGGAGCTCATCACCACCTTCGAAAGGGCAATTCGTGTTATTACATGTTACTTTGGAAGCACACTTAGTAATAAACAAACACTGGCAGAGACAAGCACAATGAATAGGAATTTTTGCTTCACGTGCTGACACCGTACCGTGATTTCATCCAAGTGAACGCTTGATGCATAATCAGTTGCAGAGCGATGGAATCTGCACTATTGATTTCGAATTGAGTTGTTTCATTCGTTGACAAAATGACGTGAAAAAGTGCGTCTTCATAGATTTCAGAGGCAGTAAATACTTTGGTTGTTCTCGCTGTCTAACGTATTTAACAATTTGATTAAAGGATACAAATACAGTCTTTTTCGATATATAATTTCAGTTACATCACATTGTATTTTTACGATAAATTCCGTGTCTTCCGGTCTTATACTCCACAACCACCTGATGAAGATGCAGCGCTCCGAAATCTCCAAATAAACCTGCTGGACAATAACCTGGTGTCGTGTGATTTTTAAATTTGTCCATTTTCAATTGCTTTCTGAACTTAATCCAGGTCATGGTATAACGACAAGAGTTTGCTTTTTGATCTTTTTATCGCCACTCAGCACGTGCGGTATGAAGCCCATTTCACGTGCAAGGTCAGGTATCCATATGGGACTCCAATCAAAGTAATGCATGCATCTCCATATCGAACAAACATCAGCATTGTCGATATTAAGATAATATTTTCGCAGATAACACGGAGTAGAATTATTGATTTCCTTCAGTTTTTCACATGCTCAAATCGCAGGAGCAACCTCACGAGGAATCGCACAAAATTGGTCTGCATGTCGAAAAACATTCATTGAAGCACGAAACAGTGTTCGATCCTCAGAAATCCTTGATTTTTCGCCAAGAAACTGTTTCTTTTGCAGTTACATGAGCGGCCAAAAAAAGCTGTTAGTTCAGCAGTTACATGGGATGTCAGCAGAGATTTACATCGTATCGGTTGAAACACGAGAGGAATAAAGACAGAGGCAGAGAGAGAGAGGGAAAGAGCGAGAATGGGAGCGCGGGAGAGACTCAGCCTCAGAATCTTCACGTTTTAAGACATTCTTTTAATTGTTTCCCATTGCTGGCAGATGGGTCCTCTCTCTCTCTCTCTCTCTCACACGCACACAAAACGTAGACACAAGACGCAGCACATTGAATGAGACACATATACACAGACACAGAAAAACATAATTGTGCACATTCAAACAGAGATGTGCACACACCTACTAATATATAGATAGACACACACAGAGAAGCTCATTGTGTCTCAATATGTTGTCGAGGAAGAGGCTGATCCTTTTAATAAACTCAAGTGCCTTTTTTTTTACAAACGTTTGTTGCAAACGTTTCGTCCCCTGGCTAGGCGACATCATCAGTGCTTGGGAGCCTCCTGTGAAGCGCTTCTTTGATGTTTCCTCCGGTGTTTATAGTGGTCTGTCCCTGCCGCTTCCGGTTGTCAGTTTCAGCTGTCCGCTGTAGTGGTTGGTATATTGGGTCCAGGTCGATGTCTTTGTTGATGGAGTTTGTGGATGAATGCCATGCCTCTAGGAATTCCCTGGCTGTTCTCTGTCTGGCTTGCCCTATGATAGTAGTGTTGTCCCAGTCGAATTCATGTTGCTAGAGGCATGGCATTCATCCACAAACTCCATCAACAAACACATAGACCTGGACCCAATATAC
>NC_057758.1:2875339-2987209 GCF_004010195.1 Chiloscyllium plagiosum
GTAGTGTTGTCCCAGTCGATTTCATGTTGCTTGTTGTCTGCGTGTGTGGCTACTAAGGATAGCTGGTCGTGTCGTTTCGTGGCTAGTTGATGTTCATGTATGTGGATTGTTAGCTGTCTTCCTGTTTGTCCTATGTAGTGTTTTGTGCAGTCCTTGCATGGGATTTTGTACACTACATTACAAACACATCGACCTGGACCCAATATACCAACCACTACAGCGGACAGCTGAAACTGACAACCGGAAGCGGCAGGGACAGACCACTATAAACACCGGAGGAAACATCAAAGAAGCGCTTCACAGGAGGCTCCCAAGCACTGATGATGTCGCCTAACCAGGGGACGAAACGTTTGCAACAAAAACTTCCAGCTCGGCGAACAGAACCACAATAACGAGCACCCGAGCTACAAATCTTCGCACAAACTTTGTACATCTTTGGCAGCAGATACTTGATGGGCTGAAGCGTCTCTTTGGAATTCAGTGATTCGATGTATCTGTGGGTTTCCGTGAGTTATCAGGAATCACATTGGACCCAGTCTCTATAAAATAATGAGAATTCTGGAACGTTTATAATAAGCAGGGAAGCCATTGCAGCCACTGTGCATATACTGGCTCCAAAAAGGGAAGAAGTGAGGACTGCAGATGCTGGAGATCAGAGCTGAAGATGTGTTGCTGGAAAAGCGCAGCAGGTCAGGCAGCATCCAATGAACAGGAGAATCTACGATTCGGTTCTTGAAGAAGGGCTTATGCCCGAAACGTCGATTCTCCTGTTCCTTGGATGCTGCCAGACCTGCTGCGCCTTTCCAACAACACATTTTCAGCTCCAAAAAGGGAAACCCCGCTTCTCCTAGTCTGCAGTCCTCTCTCTGCAATCCTTTCTATTCATCACTTCCAAACAAATATCTAGCTCTCTTTTTTGAAATCTGTGATGGAATTCGCCTCCACCACACACTCCAGTCCTGATAACTCTCCGAGTGATAACTCCCAGTCGGACAACATGAGGGGAGTACAGGAGCGCAGGGCCTTGGTGAGCGTTTTTCAATATGATCAGCAGGTGTTCTGGCAGGATGAAACCGTTTTTTTAAGAAGCACATTGCAATTACTAACAAATCTTTGACTTAAGACCTTTCTCCTCATCTCATTCCGAGCTCTCTTGCGAAACATCTTGAAATTATCATCCCACTTACTGACCTACCAACAAATGGAAACGAAACATCCTTCATTACCCTTTCAAAATTGTCCACAATGTTGAGCATCTGAATGAAGTTACCTCTTCTTGGCGCCGAGGTGAGCAAACACAGTTTCTCTAAGGACATGGATAGGATAAATAGGCAAAGTTGTTTTCCCTGCGGTCGGGGAGTCCAGAACTAAATGGAATAAGTTTGGGGCGAGAGGGGAAAAATATAAAAGAGTTTAAAGGGGCAACCTTTTCATACAGACGCTGATATGGATATGGAATGAGCTGCCGTAGGAAGTGGTGGAGGCTTATACAATTGCAACATTTAAGAGGCATTTGGATGGGTATATGAATAGAAAGGATTTGGAGGGATACAGGCCGGGTGCTGGCAGGTGAGACTAGATTGGGTTGGGATAGCTGATTGACATGGACGGGTGGGACCTAAGGGTCTGTTTCCATGGTGTACATCTCTTTGACTCTATGACTCTATTCTCTCTTTCTCCTTTAAATCCTGCATTCATGGTCGACGGTGCAGACTGCTGCTACTACGCATCAGCAGTAGAGGGTCGGCTCGAGATGTGTTGCCCACCAAGTGGCTGATTTTTCCTCGAATTGTGTCGAGTTTCGTGGGCATTGTCGGAGTTGCACCCGCTCAAGGATGTTGGAAGATTTCTATTGCACTCCTGACTTGTTTCTTGTAAATGGTGAAAAGACTTCGGGGAGTAAGGAGATGAGTTACTCGCCCAAGTCTCCCAAGGCTCGGAACTGCTTTTGTAACCTTCATATTTAAATGGGCGTAATTTTATATTGTATTCAATTTCGGATCTGCAGTAACCCTCAGAACATATATAGCCCATATTTAAAGGCAGAGATAAGCTCCCTGTCTTTCAAAGGGTGGATTTGAAATTTCTTGACGACAACTCCACATCTATTATGAAACAGCCCTGTCAGTAGCCGTTTTCTAGGAATTGTTCAGTGATCATTACAGAGTGGTGATAATTTCCACGTCATAAAGTTGCATTCTTTGAAGGGACATTGCCATCTTTAAAGATCACTGATAAATTATCCCTTGCTATTTAAGTTGTTTGCAAAGACTGCTTCTCAAGAAACAGTTCCCTTCCGTCAGAATATTCTGCACACTCGACAGGTAATTACGCAATGGCGTTGTGGATGGGGTGCTGTTGTAACAACTCAAAACTGAAGTTGAACCAAACAAGCAAATCTACGGCGTAAATCAGCTAACACAAGACGGTCATACTTCAAGCTGTAATGTCCATATAGATAAACTGGATAAGACGAGATTCTCCACAGGATGAAACATTAGGGAAGTTATCAGCTCTCTGTAAACTGGAAGTTCTCAGTATGTAACCATTCTATAAAGGCGCATTTTTGTAACTCATAGTTTGACCACAGTCACAATTTTGAGATTTAGTGGAAAGTTGAAGGACAATTCTGACAGTACAGTGTTCTGAATTATTTATGAAATTGAAGAATTAGGAAGAGAAGCAACAAATTAGCGTGAAAATGTTAGCTGCATTTTCGAAGGAAATGTCCATTGGCAATAAAGAGGTCCAATATATTGTCAGGGATGAAAAATAATGAGTTGTATAATTGCGATTCCAGAAAATGCAAACGTGGCGCTCGAGTGGGATGAAGACATTACGACAAGGGAAAGATTAACAATTGAAACCTAAGTGCAATCGTTCCCTAATTGTTTGTGGAATATAAGCAAGTTTCATTTGATTGCTTCATAACGTTCTTTAGTGGTGAATTTCAATCTAGTCTGTTGACTTGGAATGTATGTTTCTTTGTCAAGTAAAGGCAATTCTTTTTTGCAAAGTTTATGGAGAGGAAACAATAATGTTATAATTAAAAATGAAACGAGTTTAAAGTCAACTTACAGCATGTAAGCAGCAGGGTTTGTAAACTGCAGTTGCAAGTCAGAGGAACTCTTGTATAATGTCTCAGGTTGAGATGAGGGAATTGGTGTTCTCAATTTGTCAGCTATTGATTGCGTGAAGTTGATTTTGAAGACTGGAACAATTGGTAGAAATTAGAATCTTTCCTAATCTGCCATTTTCAAGTTGCTGAAGCATTTGGAAGAATTGGAAGGGGGTGGTACAGGGCAAGAGCTATAGATTGAGGAAGGGCAATTATAATGCGATTAGCCAAAAGTTTGGAGGCATAGACTGGGTAAGCAAAATGCAGGGGATGTGGACATTCGAATTGTGGAGCTGATTTAAGGAACAGATATTGCGTGTCATTGTTCGGTATGGCCCTGACAGGCAGGGAGGAGTGATCAAAGAAGAGAACCGTGGTTTGCTGAACAAATTGTATCTCTTGTTCAGTGGAAGAGGGAGGCTTACGTGAAGTTGAGTCGAGATGGTTCAGATGAGGCGATGGAGAGTTAGAGATTCGCCAGGAAGAATTTAAACACAGAGATCAGAAAGCAAGGAGGGCATATGAGCAGTCTTTATCCGGAAGAAAGGGGTAGCAAAATGCGGGGATGCAGACAATGGAAATGTGGAGTTGGTTTAAGGAAATGATATTGCGTGTCCTTGATAGGTATGTCCCTGTCAGGCAGAGAGGAAGCGATAAGATAAGGAAACCATGGTTTACTACAGAAATTGCACCTGTTGTTAAGTAGAACAAGGAGGCTTGTGTGTTGATGAGGCAAGGTGGTTCAGATGAGGCGATGGAGAGTTATAGATCAGCTAGGAAGGATGTAAGGAGAGAGTTAAGAAAAGGAAAGAGAGAACACGAGCAGTCTTTAGCAAATAGAACACAGGAGAACCCTAAAACTTTCTATAGGTGAGGAATAAGAGGATGACTAGGGTAGGAATAGGGCCAGTGAAACACAGAAGTGGGAAGTTGAAGGTGGACCCTGTGGAGATGGGAGAGGTGCTAAACGAACATTTCTCATAGGCTTTCACTCAGGAACAGTAGAATATTGTCGAGGTGAATAATGAGGCACGAGATATTAGACTAGAAAGGATCCAGGTTAGTTACAATAGGTGTTATCAATTCTAAGAGGAGTGAAAGTAGACAAGTCCCCTGTGCCGGATGGGATTGATCCGAGGATTCTCTGGGAAGCTTGGGAGGAGATAACAGAGATTTTGGCTTTGATATTTGAGTCATCGTTGTCTGCAGGGTTAGTACCAGAAGACTGGATGATTGCAAATGTTGTGCCCTTGTTCAAGAAGGGCAATAGAGATGACTCAGGTAATTATAGACCAGCGAGCCTTACATCTGTTGTAGGAAAGGTGTTGGAAAAGATTATGAGAGATGAGGTTTATAATCATCTCGCAAGCAACAATTTGATTTCAGACAGTCAACATGGTTTCATCAAGGACAGGTCGTGTCCCATAAACATCACTGAGTTTTTTTTAAGAAGGTGACCAAGCATATAGAGGAGAGTAAGGCAGTTGACATGATATCCCTGGACTTCAGTAAACCCTTTGTTAAGGTTCTACATGGTAGGCTGTTGGAGAAAATGCAGAAGCATATGATTGAGGGTAATTTAGCGGTTTGGATTAGAAACTAGGTTTATGAAAGAAAGCAGCGAGTGGTAGTTGATGGAAAATATTCAACCTGGCGTCCGAATACAAGTGGTGTGGCACAATGATCTGTTTTGGGACCATTACTGTTTATCATTTTTATAAATGACGCAGGCATAGGTGGATGGATTAGTAAATTTGTAGATGACACTAAAGTCGGTGGAGTAGTGGACAGTTTAGAAGACTGTCGCTGGTTTGAAGTTCCCCATTGGCTGTTCGCACTGTTGTGACATCTAGAAATGGCAGTTCGTTGCTGTTTTCTTCCTCTTTAGAGAATTTTATGCAAGTAAGGGTATTATTGATGGTCGTGAAGACATCCTCTAACTTGTTTCGGTTAGTGATGGCAAAGATGTCATCCACGTAGCGGACCCAAAATTTCACGGTGGCCCACAAACACACCAAAAGACTAAAACAGCAGCTAATGAACTTGAATGACCCTATACAGACAACAAGCAAAACTAATGTCAATTACAAAGTACCGTGCAAGGACTGTAACATGGATTGGACAAACAGGTAGCAAGCTAGCCGCCAGGACACACGAACATCAACTAGCCACAAAACGACATGAACCTTTCTGACTAGTATCCTTACATACAGATAAGGAAGGACACCACTTCGACTTGGTCAACAAATCCATCCGAACACAAGCCAAACAGAGACACGCAAGATAATCCCTAGAAGCATGGCATTTCAACCGGAACTGTATCAACACACACATCGAGTTGGACCCCATCTAACACTCCCTCAGAAAAAGAAAAGGAATTGACTTCACCACAGGAAATGACATCACCAACGCAAAGAAACCCAAACAGATAAATAGGAAGCCGGAATCAGCAGCACGGCTTCGCGCGGAGGCCCACTGAAGATGTTGCTTAGTAGTGTGAGGAAACATTTGGAACTGAACCCTGTAGCTCAGCGAGCAAACCTACACCCTGCAGCTCAGCGAGCAAACCTACACCCTGTCGCTGTGCAGTTTGCACATTCTTGCTTGTCTGCGTTGTTTTACTATGGGTGCCCCAGTTTCCTGCCAGAATCTAAATTGTGACAGTCAGGTGGATTGGCCATGCCAAATTGCCCAAATTGTCGGGTGCATAAGTCAAACGGAAAGGTGTCTGGGTGGGTTACTCTTCGGAAGGTCATTTGGACTGTTGGGCCGAATGGTCTGTTTCTGCAATGTCGTGTCTCTAATCTAATCTAATCTAATCTAATCTAATCTAATCTAATCTAATCTAATCTAATCTATTTCTTCACGAAAAGCAACTATTCACGTTAATTGTAATTAATGCTGTGAAGCTGGCAAAAGTCTTGGAAGGAATAAAACTGTTAGAAGCATTGTAAGACAACAAACACAGTTGTTTGAGGTACTTGTCAGGCATCATGAGAATATAGAACTGTCCATTTATTGGATTGAGTGTTCAGATTTGTTTAATGTGCCTAAACATCTTATCAAGGTTGCGTTAGTTACTGTAGCACGAATGAAAGTAAAATGTTGTATTTCCTTGGGGAACCTGGGCATCATTGATCTGCAGATCCGAGCTGTAATGATTAGGGAAACTGCGCCACGTAAAAGCCACATCGAGGTAGACTCACGTGGAAATTCAGCTCTGGAGGAGCGACGGACCACCGGACCGAAGACTCCTCTTTGATATTTCTCCCTACGACATATGCTTGTTGCTGTTTGGTTTGAACTTCTCCAATGCTAATGAAGTTGCATTCGTCCCGACAAGTCTTACGCCTTTTAGTGGTGGCCAGACGTCAGGCAGCCAAGAGGTGAGATACTTCTTTTGGAATGCATTGGTCTCCTGACAGCACTTGCGGCCAAAACATGAATACTACTGATTCACTGAAGATTCCCGGCAATAACCTCTGG
Organism: Chiloscyllium plagiosum; assembly: GCF_004010195.1. Lineage (NCBI taxonomy): Eukaryota > Metazoa > Chordata > Chondrichthyes > Orectolobiformes > Hemiscylliidae > Chiloscyllium > Chiloscyllium plagiosum. The sequence goes on from NC_057758.1 coordinate 2,881,944, forward strand.
GTTTTCCAAGACAGCTATTGACGCATGGAAAGGCAATTGAGAGTCTGAGGGAGATGCTTGAATTATCTCTTAGAAATTTCAGATTTACACAGTAGATTTACTTGCTCATAGGTGAACTGAATCTCAGTCCAATCTTATTCTGCATTTTTCAGCTCATGTTCTCATTGAACATATTTTATGGTAAGAGTGAAGTGTATTTCAGCATATGTTCAACTGATGTCGGAAAATAATCTGTGCCACAGCATGCATATTAGTGTGTGCACAACAACTCAAAAGCTACAGCATGAATGCCATTTCATGTACAAGGCCAGGTATTCAAAATTATACATCACCGACCAAATTCATTGATTCCACCGAGAATAGACCATTAGCATTGCTCATAATAATATAAAATTAGCCGAGAGTACAAATTGCATAGTGATGGAAATTCTTTGACTTGCTATTTCTGGGACTTTGCTCGGTTTTGTGGGCCTGCAGTCTTAAATCAGATTCTCTCCAGTGTGGAAACAGGGCTTTTGTTCCACGCTGCCCCTCTGAAGAGGAACCCCCTACCCTAACTAACACTGTGGGCCATGTAGCATGACCAGCACATCCTTGGATTGTGGGAGGAAACCGGTGCACACCCACACAAAGATCTAATGCGCAAACTGCACGCACAAGGCGGGAATCGAACCAAGGACTCGGGTGCTTTGAGGCAGCAGTGCTAACCACTGTGCCAACGTGCGAGCACTGCGAGCTGTTGGCTAGTACTTGACAGTTAAAGCATTAAGAAGCAGAATCAAAATAAATGGAACACATGGTGTCATAATGTATTGTGGAAAATCGATTATTGTCCATAGCAATGTCTGGACACCTTCTGTACAACGAAACCCGTGAGCTTTCTGAAGGGTGCATGCGCTTTCATACATGAAATACCAGAAAATGTTCTTGAAGCAGCTCAGCGCATTCACTGCTCCCAGAAGTGGAGCTGCTGTTTACTCACTGCAATATTTACTTTTCAACAAATGGCTACAGATCAATTAAAGTTGAAAGTGATGGTGAATCAGACAGAACAGTCAGTGGCTGCATAAAGCAGGAAGGCGTGATTTTTACACACGGGGAATGGAATACAGGAAATAAAATGCTCCTGATAAACAATCGGAATAGACAATAGACAATAGGTGTAGGAGCAGGCACTTCGGCCCTAAAAGCCAGCACCATCATTCATTATGATCATGGCTGATCATCGTCAATCAGTAACCTGTCACTGCCTTATCCTATATCCCTGGAATCTACTATTTTTAAGAGCTCTATCCATCTCTTTCTTGGAAGTATTCATAAACTTGGCCTCCACTGCTTTCTGGGGCAGAGCATTCCATCTATCCACCACTCTCTGGCTGAAGAAGTTTCTCCTCAACTCTATTCTAAATGACCTCCCCCTTATTTTAAATCTTTGTCCTCTGATTCTGGACTCACCCATCAGCGGAAACATACTTGCTGCCTCCAAAATGTCCAGTCATTTAATAATCTTATACGTATCATTCAGATCCCCGTTCATCCTTCTAAACTCAAGTTTTACAAGCCCAGTTGCTCCAATCTTTCAACATATGATTATCCTGCCATTTCAGGAATTGATCTTGTGAAACTATGCTGCTCTCCCTCAATAGCCAGAATGTCCTTCCTCCAATTTGGAGTCCAAAATTGCACACAGTGCTCCAGGTGCGCTCTTACCAAGGGCCTGTACAACTGCAGAAGGACCTCTTCGCTCCTGTACGCAATTCCTCTTGTTATAAAGGCTACCATGCCATTAGCTTTCTTCACTGCATGCTGTACTTGCATGCTTGCTATCATTGACTTTTGTACAAGAACATCTAGATCGCGTTGTACTTCCCCTTTACCTAACATGACTCCATTTCGATAATAATCTGCCTTCCTGTTCTTGCCACCAAAGTGGATAACCACACATTTATCCACATTAACCTGCATCTGCCATGCATTCGTCCACTCACCTGGCCTGCCCATGTCAACCTGCCAGCCAACTTTGTGTCATCAGCAAAATTGCTAATGTTCCTTTTAACAGCTTCATCTATATCCTTCATGTATATTGTAAATAGCTGCGGTCCCAGCATGAAACCTTGTGGTACCACACTGATCATTTCCTGCCATTCTGCCATACTCAATGGAGCAGTAAATAAAATATTTGGAGTGATCTCACTCCTCTGAGTGACTATCTAGCTTCTAGCTTCTAATTACCCGTGTTGATGAGATGAGGGACTGTATAAAGGCTAGTTTGTAGCAAACATTTATTAGTCTCCCTCACTGTTGTCAGAACTGCATTTTTAAAATCATAAGATGTCTGAGCAGAATAAGCACACTTAGTGTGTCAAGAATATTTCACCATTCAGTGAGATTGTGGTTGATCGGATCATCCTCAAATCCACGTTCCTGCCTTTTATTCCGAACCCTCAATGCCATTCCAGTTTGAAAATCTGCCTAATCGACACTTGAATACAAGTGATGACTCAGTGACAACAACCCTCTGCAGTGCAGAATTCTACAGACTCACTAACTTTTGAGAGAAAAGATTACTCTTTATCTCTGCCTGAAATGTGTGACACCTTACAGTGAAGTTGTCCCAAGCACTAACATTACCTCCCCACAGTTCAGCAAAGAATCTTGGATGTGTCAAAAAAGTAGCCAGTCGTTATTCTATATTCCAACAAGTACAAAAAACATCTTTCCCAACACTCGATTGGGAAATCACTTCGAAATATTGAAACCTTGAGGAGATATTTTCTATTAAATGTTGAGACTGATACTGATGCAGGTTTCTGAAACGTTGAGTGTTGAGAGCAAAGAAGTTTCAAATAATAAACAAAGATGCAGTGGTGAAAAATGCTACATGTTGTCACAAAGACAACTGTTAGCATCTGCAGCATTCTCCATGGAATTGCAGATGACACAATCTCAAACAAGATTTAATTCTTCGGATAGAAAAGCAGGAATCATCGATGCATTTATTTGTTTGACCAATAAAAGGAGAGTACAAATGGTGAGATGATTATTTCATTACACCATGAGTTACTTGGTGAGCTGAATGGAAAAGATCAGCACTGTCGTCTGATGTGATCCTATGAACAATAGGAAAAGAGAGAAACAGAAAAAAAGTGACTTAATGGATACGGACAGAGAGACACTGAAAGTGAATGACGAGGATGGAAGAAAAAAGGTATCGATTTGAAAATTGCGGACGTAAAGAATGTTTCAAAAAGGGCAATATCCTGGTCAGGATTGTACTTAGAGTATTGAAGGATTCGCATACAATTAGAAGAATTTCAAATTCGAGACCTCGCCCGGATGGGACCTCATGGCCATCGTGAACGCAGGGGTAAAAAAAGACTTGGTGTGAGTGAATGAATAACTTACCAGCTTCGGATGAATTGCAGTTAACAGAAGTTTATATCTTTGGAATCTCGCTGGAAGAATATTAGACAAGCGGAGTGAGAATTTAACAAAGACGCTGATGAGCTTTCATAGTGCAATGGGTTCAGACGGATTGCAGCTGGACACAACAATAGGGTGGTTGGCGGCAGAGTTGGCTCAGTTTATAGTCTGGAATTACGGAATTAATGTGTTCATCTATAGTCCTGTTCAGAACAATGTTGGCAGTGGATAATGAGAAGGCTGTGTGCGGATGAATGAAGAGAGTAGCCTCGGTTTTCCAAGGATTTGAGTAAGAAGTGGAGCTGCAAACGGATAAATATTTTCAATTCAATCATCACATGATTGAGACTTTCCAGGGCAGAAACAGCGGAGAATGTTGGACAGACTAACACTAATTTTCAATTATTTTCACATAGTTATGGATCTGAGTTCAAGGACAGAAATGAACGTTGAAGAGCTAAATGTGGCAAACTTGCTTTGAACAGGCAGCGACTCGTTTTTGATGAGGACTGACGAGGAAGGTGATGGTCATTCATTAGAAAATCTGGTGTATGCTGTGAACGAGTCTTGCTAGGCTCACTGTTGGTTGTTTGTACCATTTTGATTTTGCTAATCAAAGGAGGAGAGACGCTAAACAGCTAAAACAATGAATATTGATTGAAATGAATAGAGAAAATGGGTTTTGGCAGAAATGGTTTTTGGTGTCTTTGAGACTGGCTCATATGTTTCTCTCTCTCTAGTTTTTGTCGAGTTCAACAAATGCTGAATGCTCTGGAAAAAGAAAGAAAAAAATACTTTTCGAAGCCTCCTGAAACTGTTTGAAATCCAATTGGACTTAAAAATTAGAGATAGAGCTTTGCGCCTGTAAACAAGTTTTTATAAAATGAAGCCTTAGAGTGCATCGTTTGAAACTCACTAATTGACCTTCAAACTTGAATTGCTTAATTTTCTTTGCAATTCTTCCCTCAACTCTGGCTGTCAGTATGTGCGTGAGTAAATATCATGATCAAAGAAATTTGAGATCAAATCATAGTCAATAATTAGAATTCATATATGTCCTGCCAAAGTTAACACATGAATAAAAAAATGAAACTTTTGCTTAAGTCATCAAGTTAATGCTAAAGATCCATTACTCTGACACTCTGGTTAGGAACCATTGGGAAATTTTGAATGTGATTTAATACTTTAAATTCAGTATTATACAGATCCAGGTCACAGTGATATTTTTGGTTCTGTTTGCTACTCCTGTTTATAAAAACGTGTCTGAGAGTACTTTTAAAGAATACTAAACACAGTTATCTGTGCTCTCAACATTTCACAGTTTTATTCAGATACTTCCCCATGACATTAACCTCAGCTGGAGGGAACAGTAAATAACGAACACATTCTTGCAGTAAAGCCTGCTTTCCACCATCAATCACTGATTGGAGACATGCCAAAAATAGCCAGAATGGGATAGTACAAATGCTCAAAAATCCGAATTGAACAATAGATCCTCGATTCCAAATCTATCTATTTGGGATTCTCATTAATGCAATGAAGCTCACAGGAAAACCATTTTTCTGATGTTCTCATGTGAGGCGAGGTCAGAGTAAAGGAAAGACAATCACTATTCTCATCCAGTCAGCTCCCATGCGTCACTCTGCAGTCCTCGCTCCCAATACAGAGATGGATCGTGTCATTGACCGATCCATCAGTCCGATACAGGCATAAATCATTGATGTTTGTTGTGATATGCAAAAGGAGCATTCAGATTCAGATCTGTTAGTAACTCTGTTCCGAAGATGCAGGGAATTGCAATGGAGAGTTCAGTTGAGAGGGAATATTTTGGATGGAGGCTCAGCGTGTCTCTGAGAGTGAGTGTGCTGCAGTCAGTGGAAACCTGGGATAGGCTCTTCACTGACTGGAGTTTTTGCATTCTCTCCAATCAATTTTGCATTCTCTCTAAAAGCCCTCTATGCTTGCAATAGTGTTATAGCAATAAATGCACACGATCCTCCAGCGTTGGCCTGACGAAAGACCAGAACATGAGAGGTCTGTATGTTGCTCATTTTCTGCTTCTCGGGTCCTCTCTGTCAGGAGTTAAGACACGGATTTGAATGTGTAATAAGATAGCGACACTGAATACTTGGCAGTGTCGTCCTGTTTTTGTCCACATGGCCGAGAAAGCAATGTTTGATGGCTCATTGGTTTGACACCATCAAATGGAGTCTGAACTGCTCAGATGACAGATTTCTGCATTCAAAAAATCGAATGATTTCCATTGTTGCATATTGACTTTTCTTATTAAAGTAGAGGCACAGAAAAGCTGCAGATGAGGGAGTCCAAGGTAGACGAGCAGGAGGCTGGAAAATGACCGCAAGCCAGGCAGTATCAGGAAGTGCTGAGGACAATCTTTCGAGTGTAACCCTTCATCATACAACCGAAGCGTTGACTTTTCGACCTCTTGATGCTGCCTGGCTTGTTGTGTTCTTCCAGGCTCCTGCTTGTCTACCTTTTCTTCTTTGATGTCTGAAAGGTACACAACAGAATCCCTAGACCATGCAATACCCCTGGACCATAATTAAAACATAGTTAACACATTGTACATCACTGCAATAACTTCCTTCTAAAACACATGGAACGAGTGGAGCTAGGAGAGAGAATAACTGGAGAAAAAGGTTCACTGATGTGAACAATCGAACAGAGTAGGGCATCCACCTGTGGTCTCATTGAGGTACACAAAGACAGAACAATGCAAATTGTTGCCTTCATTTTCTCACCAAAATGTATTGGGATCACAGCAGTGCAGGTTATGTGAAGTTTATTCTAACAACTGTTAGTGAAGACAAGAACTGTGTGCAGTGCTGCAGCTTTGGCCGATTATTGTTGCATCAAATTCAGAATGAAACGGATGTCCCCAAGGTGGAGATATTTGGGAAGCAGGACTGTCAGATTCTCCATCAGTTTGGCAACAGAGACTGAGAAGGTATCGGAGTCTTTGGCGGGCTTAAAACTGGTCAGAACCCCAGGTCCGGAACTGAGCAACGTCTTAATTCAGAGACTTGTTCGAATTTGTAAGGCGCTGCTTGGGAGAGTGGTGGAGGTGGATTCCACAGGATGTTCAAAAGAATATATATTCGACTGAGAGGGTCATAGGGATTGAGATGGAGAACAGGAATAAGTGGGAAGCTCTTTCAGGAGCGTAGACCGACCCGCTGACTGAAAAAGTCGTTTCAGCACTGTAATACTAAATGATTTTTACATGTTGGTTAGCAGAACAAATCCTGCTCAAAGGTGCGTTGTTTCAAGACCGGTCTTAAAGAAAGAGATAAACATGGTTAGTTTTAGAGAGGCGGTACATGGTGTAGAGAACTCGCAACTTGGGGCATGACCAGCAATGCTAACATCATTAATACGGCATCGTGTGGTGAAACGGTTAAAAATTATGTCCCAATACATGTGTGAATCTAACCGGAATGGAGGTGTTGCTTAGTCCCGTGTGAATCTTATTACACACCTCCCCGTGTGAATCTTCTTATCTGTATGTAACCAGAATGGAATGTGTTTTTTAGCCTTGCTCTGCTGTTCACATGAATGTTTATATCTGGAAAAGAGTATATCAGCTGGAAAAGTCTCCAGTTCGGTGAGTCTGCTCCGGGGTTACGTTTAACCGCCGAGCGTGGGTTGTTGGCAACCGCTCTACGAGAACTGACGGCTCCCAGTTCCGGTAACATGTAGAGTGAGTATAAACCAGACCCGTTGTAAGTACGAGACCTGGTTGTGGCGACGCTGCGGGGAATAAAACACTTATATTCTAGCAGACTCGCCTCTTGGTCGTTTGTTCTGTGTCAGACTACTCTCCTACGAACCTGACCTTGAGAATTTTTTAAAACACATCGATCACAGAAGGACAGATTTGGAGGGGCTCTGACACCATGAGGATTCAATCCGTCACCCCCTTGCAGTTATCAGACAAGAAGACGGAGGAGCATAAGTAAGCCATTCATAACATCACGTCTGCTGTGACATTCAATGCCATCGTGGTTTATCTGATTATTCTCAAATCCAAACTCCTGCATTTTCGTGATACTTTCTCGATTAGCATCGTGCTTAAGATTCTGTCTGTCTCTCTGATCACTGAATCTTCTCTGGATTATTTCCAATGCCAAAACATCTTTCCTCGGACGAGGGACTGAAAGGTGTTATCAATATGCCAGTGGAGCTCCCACGAGATTCTTGGAGGGTTTCGGCAAAGCCTCCTGGCCTTAGGACTTCATTGCCTTTGAAAGTACGGTTTGGCAAAGCCATGGATGCATTTCAAAACTTGTGGGTGTATTTGCGAATCGATCTACTCAGAGTTGGTTTTATACACCTCTGGATTATTTCGGAATTGAACACAGAGTTTCCTCTATCAAACGTCGGGCTACTACAACTGGACGACAAAAGCCCGCCGTCACTTCGGTGCAGCCTGTCAATGGGACAACTGATAGTACAGCGAATTGCTGAACACACACCTGAACAGCAGCAAAAGAGGACAGATGCTACTGTTGCACTGTTATCCTATTTGCAAATGGTGAGATTTACAATCTGTTGCAGTAAAATTAAATGATGAACATACCTTCTGTGTCGGCTTCCATTAACACTAGGGCGTCAGGCAGCAAAAGCACTGTTGTCACATCACTGCTGTAATTGTAAGAGGGAGAATGATCCGACTGAAACACAGATCTTCTTTTCATGTGCTCACAGAGTATTGTGATAGTATTAAACATCGACACAATGACGACTGTCTCCATTTGGCTTCTATTAAAATGCCGATCACTAACTGAGACCGACAACAAATGGAAAAAAAAGCTTAATTTTATCTTCTGGACTTTTACATCAAAAAACGAACGATACTGATCTGATTAATGATTAAAACGGATGAAGTTCAAAATCGATTCTTCCTTGAAACAGGGGGATTCTATTCATCACCTCTAGTCAGTTCAGCCGTTCAATAAGAAGATGGCTGCCCTATGCCAGTCCTGGGACCATATCATTGATGTAATTGCTGAATATTCAACTGTCCGGGTCATACATTCTCAAGGTTATGAAATCTGTTTGCAGGTAGAAGTGATTTCTACCATCTCTCCTGAATGACCTGCTCTTCATTCTTACAATTTTATGCGAGGGTCTTTGGCTGAGACTATCATTTATTGCCTATCTCACGTTGCCATTGATAAGGTGGTGATGCACTGCGTTCTTGAACAGAAGTAGTTCATATACTTCAAGTAGACCAATGATGTGTTTCGAGACGTAAGTGCAGCAGTCAATCGCAACACATTTTTGACTTCAAATTCAACCTTTGGGAATAGTTTATTTTTAGCAACCCTGTCTTTTTCTATTAACATCGAGAAGACCTCAGCTGTAATCGTTTTTAGACATCTAAGTTCCAGGGAATAAAGGTGTAACTTGTCTAATCTTTCCTCAAAATGCAACCCCGAAGTCCAGGGCTCATCCCTGTAAACCTGCACAAATTTCACTCAAACACCAAAATGACCGTCCTCGGGTCTGGTGCTCAGATCTTCTGACTGCAATTTCAGGGAGCAATTGACATGGACCACATGATCCCTCTGTATACTTTTGTCTAAATAGCTATTCAATGTTATGTGAATTTCTTCGTCCCCAAACTTTACAGGCAGTTAGTTCCAGATGAACCTGAAGGATGGGGCAAACTCCTGAATTCATCAATGGATCTTGAAACTATATGTCCATCCTGCTTATAAGAAGATTCATAAGACTGAATCCAGGTATGGGAGACTGTCTCATAAGGAGATGTTGAGTAGATTGAGCCTGCACCCATCGGAGTTTCGACGAATGAGAGTCAGCTTTTTTGACATATATTAAATTGTTTTGGAACTTGACAGAGTTTATTTCCCCTTTGGGTTGGAATCTCGGACGAAAGGGCATCATCTCAGAATAACGTTTCGCCCATTTAAGGCGGAGGTAAGGAGCGAAAATTCACTGGTCTCAGTTATAGCCAACATAACAGTAGGTGGAGATACAGTTGGTGAGATATCGATTCAGATTATAAAGAGATGTTTGTCGTTTAAATCAGATGGTGGGGGGAATGGTAAATTGTGTATTATGTGTGAAGACGTGAAGTAGGTTATTTTGGAAGGGAGAACAAAAACAATACAATATTATTTAAATGGAGAAAACTTCAACACAGTGTGGTTGGGGCTCCTGTGCTCAAATCACAGCAATTAATCAGAAATTTTGATGGAATTTCCGTCTGTGTACTGGGCAGTCCTGGTCCCCATTTTACGGGAAAGATATCATTTCATTAGAGGCAGTTCAGACAAGGTTCACTGGGATTCTTGCTGATATGAAGGGATTATCTCATGAGCAAAGTCCAAAATGCTTGTGGATGTACTTACTGGAGTTTAGAAGAATGAGAGGTTTTCTGACGTTCAATTATTGGAATTTTTAAGGGGTCTTTACATGGGGATTGTTTAGAGAATGTTACTCCTCATGAGGGAGTCAAGGACCAGAGTCTCAGAATACAGTTGTACTCATTTAATACTGAGATGAGGAGTAAGTTCTTCTCTCAGAGATGTGATTGCTTGAAAATCCTTGCCAAAACGAGTTGTGGTGGCCACTTCCCCACTTACCTTGCTGGCTGCAACAGGGATATTCTCGATCAGTCAGTCAGAATCAAGGGAAGCAGAGAAAGGGCAGGAAAGTGGATGTGAAGAATGTTTGAGAAGCAGACTTTTGGGTGAATAGCAGAGCAGGTTTGAGGGGCCGTGCGGCCTTCTCCTCGTCCTATCTTTAGCAGTCTTTACTGAAATTAATCCTTCATTGTTAACATCACTCTGTATCACAAACCAGCCTCTCGGCCAACTGAGCTACTCAGATGGAAGTGGGTATTGCAGATGCTGGAGATCAGAGTCAAGATTGTGTTTTAACAAGAAATGACTAGGGAAACATCAACTGCAAGTTCCACACATTTCTCTAAATTGTGTCTGCTAAGTCCTGACATTTCTGGGGAATCACAGCAAACCAGGGACAACACATACCCTCACCTTTACTTTCCAAAGCAGAATTTGAGCAATGATTGTGAATTAATTTGAGACAAGGTTAGAAAACTGCTGAAAAAGCACTGCAGATCAGGCATCATCCGAGGAGCAGGAAAATCGATGTTTCCGGCCAAAGGCCAGAATCCTGATGCACGGCTTTTGCCCGAAACGTCGATTATCCTGCTCCTCGGATGCTGCCTAGTCTTCTGTGGTTTTGTAGCACCACACTAATATCAACTGAGCCACTCAACCCCAACATTGACATAAAGATGCATGATTGAAATACTCTTCGCACATGGTGGTTTCAAGGTATCAGGCAAGGTTGAGCCAAAGGAAAATAATTGAGAAACAGAAAGGCAGAGATCATGCAACACCTTACTAGCTGCGAGGCTCCATTCCGTCTCTCAGAATTCAACAGAGCTTGCACTGTCCCATAGTAAAAACTGGAAAAGATCCAGCATCCCACTGTGTGCTGGCATAATCTATAAACAGGGTGCAATCAATTGAGTGATCAACTGTCAGTCTCCTGGACTGCAGACTGTTACAACATGGCAGTGAACCTTTCTGCGAATTAAACGCAACACCCAGAAAAAGCTGACCTCATCTCATAATCTGCTAAAGTATGAGTAACAAGGAGCTCCCAAATTCAAATACTTAAATTAAATAAATTAAGATATTATTTGACTTTAAAAATGGACATTGGACAATTACAATTTACAACTCTAAGCCTCCTTTCTCTTTAATGCATGTTATCTGGCTCCAACTCTTTCACAATATACTGTTCCAATGCACATCCGTATTTGAATTACAAATACTTCATTCCTCACACACCAACCAGCTGTCGTCATCGGCGCATGTCTTTTTTCAGGTTAGATCTCCCTGGGTCGTCTTCAGTTTTCTATGTCAAAGATGTTGCAAATGAAAAAGATACCTTTATTAGAGAATATTTTGAATGGTAATCTCTCTCTAGATGGCAGTTACTCACTCGATGCCAGTAGCTCTCTATCTAACTTTCCAACGTGCCTGTTTCTTTACAACCTAAACAATAGATAATCTCATTACTTTCAGGTTGGCAAAAAACATGAAATTCAAACTCGACTGATTTTGACTATACTGGGGAATTGTTTAAACTGATTTGTTAAATTCGAATCGTTGTGAAAACAGCAACCACAACTCAGGATCTTGATTTGCAGACAAATATTCCACGTATTCAGTTTTCCAGTGCACTCTGAGAGAGCTGGCTCGTCACGTCGTAGTTGCTGGCCAGCCTGCAGTGCAAAGCAGCTTTCACTCTCTCTCTTCATCACCTTCAACTTCACAACACCTTTCCCCTAAAGAAAAAGAAATGAACTATCAAACTGAAAAGATAGCTTCATTCTTTTTCAAATTATTGACTCCCACTACAAGGAAATGCACAGGACATTAATCTAAGTTCATATCAATTCCTGCACGCACACAGGCATATAGACACAATTGTTATCTGCTCAGCCTCATTGTATCCGTTAAATTCGCGATAACGCATTTGCTATCGCATTCTTACGACCACAACATGTACAGTTTGTAAATTAAAAATGTGTAACATCAAACTCCAAAGAAATGGTTTCATATTCTTGTCTTTAAATATTGCCAAGAATGCAAGGGGATTGTGATCCGATTGCACAACTGTCTCTGACACATTGTTTGTCAAATAAACATTACAGTGGTGTAAGGCCTGTACCAGCCTCGTTAATTCCTTTTCGATGGCAGAGAATTTTCACGGGTGGTTGTTCAGTTTCTTCGAAAAGTATCCAATTGGCCATTCAATTCCATCGTCATTATCCTGTAGCATTACCTCTCCGACTCCTTTATCACTTGCACCGATTACAACTTTGGAGGGTTTCAAAATATTTGGTGTAGTTCAAATTGGTCCGATTGTTCATCCTGCTTTCAACTTGTCAACTATCTCCTGCATTGTTCTATCCAACGAAATATTATGTTCTTCTTCAGTATGTCTGCAGCCGTGCCAATATGCTGCTGAAATTGGGATGTAGCTCGTGGTGAAATTCGCTTAGTCCCAAAAATGGAAGCACCTCTTTCTTCGAGATTGGTCATGAAAATTCCTCGATGGCCTTCATCTTTACGTTCCTTGAGGTCAATCTTTCATGACTGATGTTATGTCCCAAGAACATCACCTCTACCTTCGCGAATTCTATTTACTTTAAGATTATTACCAGTTTTGCTTCTCTTCATCTTTTAAAGCGCCTAACTGCGCCTTGTGGTCTTTCTATGACTCACAAAAGGTCACTACATCATTCAGACAGACCGCACATTATATTAACTCAGCCACAACACGTTTCATGCGTCTTTGGAATGTGGCTGGTGTGTTTTTCATTCCAAACTATTCAATTCACTAAACGTGCTTTCCATGACCTCTTCATTACAATTGTTCAGCTGGTATAAAATGTTAAAAAGAAGAGCAAACATTATTTCAACAGAGAGCTAACGCAAAATTAGTTATGCCACTGTTGGAATATTGTGTGCAATTCCAGTCACCGTCCCATCGAAGAAATTGTGACACTTGAAAAGATTCGCAACAGATTTACAACGATGTTGTCGGGACTTAAGCTGTAGGGAGATGCTGAATAGTCTGGGGCTACTTTCCCTGTAGTATCGAAGGCTGAAGGGTGACCGTGTAGGAGTTAATAAAATCATGAGTCGCATCGATAGGGTCAATAGACAAGGACTATTTCCTCTGGTCGTGGAGTCTGGAACTAGAGTGCATAGCTTTAGTTGGAGAGGAGAAAATTGTAGGACGGACCAAAGGGGCAAACGTTAACGCACAGTGTCGTGCATGTATGCAATGAGCTGGCACAGGAAGCGGTGGAGATTGGCATGTTTACAATATCTAAAAGTTGTCGGGGTGGGTACATGAATAAGAACGAATTAGAGGGTTATGGGTCAAGTGTTGGCAAAGAGAAACAGGTTAGTTTAGGATCAATAATGTTTAAGATTAAAAATGACAATAGATGTCAGAACCATGTTATGCTTCTCTTGCTCAAGGTGAGAGCTCAGGACCGTAGCTGATATCCCTGACTCCACCACGTGTGGTGTTTCCAACTGCAGTTCATGTTCGACTGGATGACTGCTCGACAGCTGCAGATGGATACGCTTTGTAGCATCTGAAGTGTTGAATGGTCGTGGAAAGCACATTTAGCAAATTGGTCACACAACGCATTAGACTTGCTGAGAAGAAAGTGAATGGGTGACCAAAAGGTGGGGAAAGAACAGGTAGGTAGTGCAGATGTCCACTATGGTCATCTAACTCCAAAACAGGTATACTGTTTGGGATACTGTTGTGGGAGATAGCTCACCAGGGCAAGGCAGCAATAGCCAGATTCATGTCATCGTGGCTGGCTTTGATGTACAGAAGCGTGGGGAAAAGAATGCCAGGGCTGCTGTGATGCGTTTTCAATTGGAAGGGGAGAAGATAGGCGATTCTGTGGTCGAAAACGAGACAGCTGAATAGAACGTTGCCTCCAAAGTACATTGGTCAGTGATGTCTCAGGTAGGCTGTAGAACAATCTGAAAGGGGTGGGAGGGGGGAGGTGGTGAACAGCCAGTTGTCGTGGTGCATAGAAGCAACAGTGAAATAGGTTTTAAAAAAGGACGATGTCCTCTTCGCAGAATTTGTGGGGTTATGAGCCATGCAAAAATGTACTACGTTGGAGGTATTGATCCAACGTCAGGATTGTTGCCAGTGCCAGTGCTCATCAGCATAGAAATGAAAGAATAGGCAGGATGAATTTGTGGATTCGGAGATGATGCAGAAGGGAGGTGTTCTCATTTTAAGGACGTGGGAACCACTTCTGGGTTAGGTGGGCCGATTACAAATTGGATGATCAGCACCAGTGCACGACTGGAAGCAATGTCCTATGGTGTGCTTTGACTAACGCTGTTGGGGACGGTTTAAACTAACGTGGCAGAGGGATGAGAATCAAATGAGGAGGTTAGTGGAGGTAGTAACTAAAGTTTGTTAGGAGCAGGATAATGAAGTCAACGTGACAGAGGGCAAGACTAGCCAGGGCGGAGATGATTTCCCAAAAGGACAGGTGGTCTGAAGTAAACCTTTTTTAAAATGTTAGACGTGTAGTAGGTGAGGTGAACGTATGGCATGAATTAGTTCCCGTGATCTTGATGATATTGCTCGTACTGATACTTGTTTGATGGAAGATTTGCAACTAAAAATTCCAAGACATAGAAGTTTAGGGCGGGATGATGTGTGAGGTAAAATAGGTGGAGGATTTGCACGACTGGTCAGAGAGGATAATCACAATTCTGCTGAAGAAGAGTACTATGGAAGACATAAGCAGTGAGTAAATATGGGCAGAGCTCAGGAATAGGAATTAGGAAGGGTGCGTTAACAATGTTTGGGCTGAATTACAGGCCTGTCGACAGTGAGTCTAATAAAGGTACAAATATATTAATAGATTATGGAAATGTGTCAGAACAACAGGCTGGTGGTGATAGAAGACTTTTCTTTTCGCAACATTGATTTAGATTCACTTAGTATTAGAGATCTAGTTGAAACAGAATTTCTGAGTAGCAGCCAGGAGCATACATAAATAGTCCAGGAGGGTATGTAAATCATTCAACTCGGAATGGGGCCATTCTCGACATGTTGTTAGAGAAAAAGGTGAATAGGTGGTCGCAGTTTCAGTCGGGCATGACTTTGGGAATAATGATCACAATTATATAAGTTTTAGAATACTCATGGACAAAAACAAGAGTGGTCCTAAATAAGGGTGCTAAATCGGGGGAAGGCCAACTGTAGAAAAATATGGCAGGAGTTGTGGAATGTGGATTTGGAGCACCTGTTTGAAAGTAAATCCACATTTGATATGTGGGAAGCTTTTAAAGGTAGATTATTAGAGCGCAGGACTGACATGCCCTGTGAAAATGAGGGACAGATAGCAGGTGAAATGGTCAGAATAGCTAAGAGGAAAATGGAAGCTTAAGTAAGATCTAGGCGACTGAAAACAAGCGAAGCTTGGAAAAATGTCTGGAAAGTAGGAGCAATCTGAAATGAGGCAATAAGAGGACTAAAAGGCGTCAAGAAATATATTTAGCGAACAGTGTTAAGGAAAACCCCAAAACCTTTTATTGGTACATGAGGAGCAAGACTGATGCTCAAAACAAGGACAAAGGAGGTAAGTTTTGCGTGGAGTTAGAGAAAATGGGTGAGATTGTTAATGAGTACAGTGACTCATTAGGACACGACAGTGTTGAGGTTAAGGATAGATGTTGATTTCTCTAGATCAAGTTGGCCGAAGGAGACAGAAAGTGTTGGATATTCAGAAAGGCATTAAGATGGACAAGTTCCCAAGCCCAGATGGGATCTATATCACGATACCGATGGAAGCGAGAAGGAAATAGTTTCGGCATTAAGAAAAAAGTATCTTCAGTATCGCTGATCACAGGTGAAGTGATGGACGACTGGAGAATTGCTAATGTTGCCCCCTTGTTTAAGAATGGTAGCAGCGAAGTTCCAAGTAATTATTGACTGGTCAGCCTGATGTCAGTGGTAGCGAAGCTGTTGGAGAAGGAACTGAAGAATGGGATTCATTTACATTTGTAAGAAAATTCACTTATTAGTGATCGGCAACATGCTTTTGTATAGGGAAAGATTATGTCTTATCAACTTCAATAGACGTATTTGAGGAAGTGACAAATTTCATAGATGTGGGAAGGACTGTATTTGACATATACATGGTTTTCAGTGAGGCTTTTCATAATGTTCCACGTGGTAGGCTGATGGGAAAATGAAGTCCCTGGGGTCCACTGCCTGCGAGCCATAAGGATCGAGAACTGGCTGGGCAGCAGGAAACAGAGCGTAGTCACCGAAGGGAATTTCTCAAAATGGAGAACTGTGACCAGCAGTTTTCCACAGTGATCTGTGTTGGGGCAATTGTTTTGCATATATGATCTGGAGGAATGTGTCGATGGTCTGATTAACAAGTTAGCAGATAACATCAACATTTCTGGAGTCGTAGATAGTCGGGAAGACTATTAGAGAATGCATCAGAATATAGATTGATTGGAGATTTTGGCAGAGAAATGGCAGATGCAGTTCAATCTGGGAAATGTGAGGTTATGCATTTTGTAACATCCAAGAGTGAATTATACAGCAAATGGAAATGCCCTGGGGAAAATTGATGTCCAGAGAAATCAGTATGTACAAGTCGATTGTTCTGTAAAGGTCGCAATGCAGGTCGATAGACAGGTTAAGAATATATAGAGCATGCTTTCCTTAATCGGACTGGATATTGAGTACAAGGTTTGGCAGGTTATGTTCCAGTTATCTGGAAATTTCGTTTGGCCAAAATTAGAACACTGAATGCAGTTCTGGTCGTCACATTACCGAAAAGATATGGATTCTTTGGAGAAAATGAAGTGGAGGTCGACCAGGATTTTGCCTGGTATGGAGGATGCGAGCTATGAAGAGAATTTGAAAATGTTGTTATTATTACATTAGAAAGAAGGATGTTGAGGAGTGACCTGATTTAGATCTACAGAAATCACGAGAGGTAGTGGGAGGGTTGGGTATCAAGATGCGTTTTCCTAGAGTAATGATTACATGTTCAAGGTGACAGGAAAAGTTTAAGGGAGAAATACATGGAAATATCTTTATGCACAGGGTGATGGCTGCCTGGAACACTTTGTAAGAGGAGGTGGTAGAGGCGGGCATCATAGCATCATTTAAGATATATCGAGACAGATATAAAAATGAGATGAAAGCAGAGCGATACATATCCTTGGTAAATAGGCACCAGTTTTAATAGAGAAGCTGGATGAGCGCAGGCTTGGACAGCTGAAGGCCCGTTTCCTGTGCTGTAATTCTCTTTGTTCTTTGATATGTGGCCAGGATGGACGACTCGCACTAAATGGTCTGTTGCTGTGTTGTAAATCTCTATGATTCAATGATTCTAATCATTTTGCGGAGTGGAGAGATTTTTCTTTTCAGATGCACGAGTCCCAAGTAGTTCTTGTGTAAGCACAGGTTATCATACAGGGGCTAATATGGTGCTGGCCTTTATGACAAGATGGAGTGAACTTAAGTGTGATTTTTCCATTATACAGGGTGCTGTAGTTTCCTCATCTGTAATATCGTGTGCGTTTCTGGGCGCCTTATTGAAAGATGGATGTAAATTTGTTGGAATTTGGTGAAGAACAAAGATTCATGGTGAATAACCTGAAATGAGCGGTTTGTTTGACGAGATAAGGTTGGAAAAATTGTGCTTGCTCCTTCTGGAGTTTTGGAGAGTGAAGCAGTGTGGGGGAGAGGGACGATTGATGCTGCAAGACATTGTACAGTCTTGTCAAAGCAAACATGTGGCGAGATATCTCCTGATGTGGGTCAATCTGGAATGAGAGGCGAACGGATTTACAGCTGGGGAGGATCGAGGTGGGGGATGGACCTTTCAGGTCGGAGATTAAAATTGTCTCTTTCACTCTCTGAGGACCATTATGTGTGACTGTGGCACTCTGTGCACTCGAAAGGTGCTGGAGGGGGTATATGGAAGATTTTTGAAGACGGTGGTGAACAGATTAATGTTGACAGAGAAATGGAAAGTTTTTGGAGGCGGACGGGGCAATGTGAAATTTCAAAGACAGCAGAATCACTCATGGACATTTTGAATGATGGAGTAGGGTCAAGGGAGCCGAATACCTTATGGTCTGCTCCTGACTGTTACCTCCTGTGATTGTAACTGAACGAAATCTTAATTAAACACATCCCGTGACCCTGTTTGCAGTTAATGTCTTAGCCGTCATGTCCATTTTTTCTGGAGCGGATGACTTCTCACCTCGTTAATCTTAAACCTCTCCTGCGTATTCACAGCTTGCAATGTACTATGCCATGATGGTACAATGTGTCTAAGTTCCTCCAATGACGTGCTGCTAACAATGGTCACAATCTCTTCTTTATTTGGAACATCCACTCCTTCTCTTATTCCTGCAAGCACTTCAACCCTTACCTTCATCAATTATCTTTTCTCTACTGAATGTCTTGTAACTAGGAAGACGACACACCCCAGTCCTGCTCTAAGTGAAACCCCGACTTTGGAGCACCACAGCATTATTTTGTTTTCTACTGGGGACAGGTGGAGTGAAGATCTGCCACTGTATCTCGCCAACACTGATTTCCACTTACGTTGAACTCGCTTGCAGCACAATATGCTAACTTCCATGTTATTTCCTTTCCTACCCCTAATTACGAGTGTCTAATAACTTTCAGTTTCCTGAGGTGGGGTTACCAACAGTGAAATCATTCGATGCACCTTTTTGTTTCTCTCCGAATTTTCACTATGGGACCACGTGTCTGACCAGTTGGTAAAAACACCTGCCCAGTGATAAACTAACATCAGACTGCAGTCTGCCATACAGTTATAGAGTCATAGAGATATACAACATGGAAACAGATCATTCAGTCCAATCCGTCCGTACCGACCAGATATCCCAACCCAATCTCGTCCTACCTGCTAGTACCCAGCCCGTATGCCTCCAAACCTTTATTATTCATATACACATTCAAATGTCTTTCAAAATTTGCAATTGTTCCAGTCTCCACCACTTACTCTGGCAGCTGATTCCATCTACGTACCACCGTCTGTGTGAAAACTTTGCCCCTTAGGTCTCTTTTATATCTTTCCACTCTCGCCCTAAATCTATGCCTGGACTCCCTGACCCCAGGGAAACGACTTAGTCTATTTATCGTTTCCATGCCACTCATAATTTTATGTACCTCTATAAGGTCACCCCTCAGCCTCCGACGGTCCAGGGAAAACAACCCCAGCCTGTTCAGCCTCTCCTTATAGCTGAAATCCTTCAAACTTGGCAACATCCTTGTAATTTATTTCTGAACACTTTCAAGTTACACAACATTTTTCCGATAGTGAGGAGACCAGAATTGCACGCAATACTCCAACAGTGGCCTAACCAATGACCTGTACAGCCGCAACATGACCTCCCAACTCCTGTACTCAATACTCTGACCGATAAAGGAAAGTATACCAAACACCTTCTTCACTCTCCTCTCTGCCTGCGACTCCACTTTCAAGGAGATCTAAACCTGCACTCCAAGGTCTCTTTGTTCAGCAACACTCCCTCGGACCATACCATTAAGTGTATAAGTCAGAAGTGGACCCACTGAAAAGTGTCTAGTTCATATTAGTCTCGTCATTTTTGATATTGTCTTTTCACTGTAAAGCACTCCATTTTGCTGTACTTTTCTGGCCTCTTTTTGTTTTCTTTACTATCCTTCCTTCAACTGTGAGACTCATCAATTCTCTCTGCTACTTTCTGAAATATACGAAACAGATTCATAATTATCAAACCACGACAGATCCGTATCAGAGCATGGAGCATCATTATAAGGTGAAGGATCAAGTCATTTCGATTATTACTGAGATTTTCTTTTCACCCAGTGATGTGTTTTGTGCTGCCAGAGACTGTAGTGGAGGCAATTACTCTCACAAAATTGTTAAGAATTATCTGAACGTGCACGTATTGGGGCATAGCAGCCTCTGACTGCATGTTTTGTGCTAATTGGAAAAATGTGTTTGTATTAAAAAAATATGGTCCTATCCCTACCTTTGCACTATTGCTGATACTATGCTTAGAGAACTGGACATGCATTGTTTATGACTGCCACTACCTTATTCAGAGGTTAACGTTTTGCATAACCTCCTCTCGTACAAATTAAGGGAAAAAGCTCAGAATTGCAAAATTGAAAGATTTTGCTGTTTGTGTGTTTAGTTTTTTTTTCTGTGAAGTCCTGTTTTCAGGATGTCTCAAAGGGAAATTTAATGTTTTGTGATTTTCTGAGGACAAGACGTGTTGCTCTGTGAGACATCAGCAGAAACTATTTGTTCAGAGACGAAAGTGATGTCAGTCTCCAGGGAATTCTTGTTGTATCACTGAACATATCCCCTCTTCTCCTCATAAAGCCGGCACTCCAAAGTGCCATCTCATGGTACCAAAGGGAGCCTTCACCTGTGTCTTGCAGAGGAATCGGCGTCAGTTAAAAAGAGGGAGAGGAGTCATCGAAATCCGAGAAGGACGCACTGGAATATTGCAGCAATGGAACCGACCCTGGAGACAGGAGACTGGAATTTAACAACTATGAATAGAAGATTCCCTTCGCAAATCGCCTATTACATTAGAAATCAGCACTGGATGACAGTCTACTATCGAATACGATATCTTCTTCTGCTGTTTCAGCACGTTTACTATCCATTCCTTGCTGCTATTGGTGTCTTGGGTAAGGTTTTCGATACAGTAAATATCGCTCATGATTTGGGGTGTGAGTGGTCTATCAAATGAAGAGAGATCGAACAGTTTAGAAGCATATTTTGCCATTTGTCGTCTCAGCTGACTGCGGGGCTCCTGTGTGATGCAGAGTGACATTAGCAACAGGGGTTCAGTTCCCATATCTCATTATGACACCCTATTCATGACCTCTCCCTTTGCAATTTAAGTCCTACAAAGACCAAGATGAGCTTCAATTCAGCGATCAAATCTCTTGTCCTGGGAAGTGACCATGTCCGGCTCAGCCATATCATCCACGCTGACATCTTGAGCAAAGATCCTCCAGACTAGTTCCACATTCTGCTTAAGTGGTCTTATCCTGAAACTGGGCTCATCAAATCAAGTTACAGCAAACTTAAGCTGATGACATTTGAAGCTTAGTATCCTGTTTTTTGCAGTCTCTGTCTCTAGGACACAGGCATTCACTCCATCAGACATCAATGCCCAGTTGCAGTAGCGTGTACCATTTATAAGATACACTGCACATTTGCAACGAAGGTGGATAACCAGCACCTTCGAACATCATGGCCACTTACATCTAAAAGGACAAGGACAGTAGATACGTGGGAGTATCACCAGCTACAAGTTCCCCTCCAAACCATCCACCATCCTTTTTAGAAATATATCAGCTATCCCTTTAGTGTCACTGAGTCAAAATCTGTGAACCCGCTCCTTAACGGGATTAATCTGTGTGTATCCCACAGACTGCAGCAGTTTAAGAAGGCAGCTCACCACAACGTTCGCACTGAGTCAAATCGAGATCGGCAATAAAATGCTGTCACAAACAAAGGTGCTCACATCCCACAAGTGAATCAGAATAATGCATGGAACGAAGATTGGAATTTGACATTGTAATGACTTGAACAAAGTGTCCTTCTTCTTTTAGTAATGCGTGCATAAATAGTCAAAATTTCGTTCCTGAAAAGCAAGCTTGACATTGCATCATTGCCCCTTGATTTTCTTGTAAAAAGGAATTAGATTAGATTACTTTCAGTGTGGAAACAGGCCCTTCGGTCCAACAAGTCCACACCGTCCCGCCGAAGCGCAACCCACCCATACCTCTACATTTACCCCTTACCAACACTAGGGGCAATTTAACATGGCCAATTCACCTGACCTGCACATCTTTGGACCGTGGGAGGAAGCCGGAGCACCCGGAAGAAACCCACACAGACACGGGGAGAACGTGAAAACTCCACACAGTCAGTCGCCTGAGGCGGGAATTGAACCCGGGTCTCTGACGCCGTGGGGCAGCAGTGCTAACCACTGTGCCACCGTGCCGCCCACAAATTCTCAACGTTACTCATCATTTGCCCTCCTTTTCACCCCCACTGCTCCAACATCATTGGCATCTTCAGAAACTCGATTCCCTGACTTAGCCATCATTCTTTTGCCAAAATGTATGCCATCCCAAACCCTGCCTGTTATACCAGTAAACTCCTGTGAAATCAGCGATTGAGCCTTGAGTCTGTCACTGAACTCTGATCAACAGGATGCATTTGTCTCCTAGGTTCAGAAGAAGGGTCACTGGACACAAATTGCTGATCTGCTTTGCATTCACATGTGCTGACACACCTGCAAATCATAGTTTCTCCAGCAATTTTTGTTTTCATGACTGATTACCTTCTCATATCCCAACAAACAACACCAAATAAACCGGAAGAACTGTAGATTTTTAGAAATCAGATACCTGAACAGGAATTGCTGGAACAACATAACCGTCTGGCAGCATCAGTGAACAGAAATCAGACTTAAAGTTTCAGATGCAGTGACACTTCTTCCGAGCCACAGCTCCCAAATTTGGAGAAAGAACCATAATATCTCTTTTTCTCTACAATATTTACCAGGGACCGAGTCATCATTGTATCGATGGTTTAATACCCAATTGTCACTGCTTCAAAATTCTTCAGTCAAACTGAAAGCTTCAGTTGGAGTCTGTTTTCCAGTTATCTATCAAATTTTATTTTCTGCTCTGGTGGAATGTGGACGTCAATGGCTGAGAGCAGAATTTATTGCTCGTCTGTAGCTGCCCCTTGAGAAGGTTTGGTGAGCTGACTTCTAGAAACGCTGTGAGTCCACATGTTATAGTTAGATGCACAATTCCCTGAAGGAACCGGTTCCAGAACCTTGATCCAGCCACACTGAAGTAGCAGCTGATATATTTCCAAGTACACGATGGTGAGTGGCATTGAAGCGAACCTGCATGTGGTGGTATTCCCATGTATCTGCTGTCTTTGTCCTTCTGGAGGAAAATGATTATGAGTTTAAAAAGTGCTGTGTGAGAAGCTTTGGTAAATTTCCATAGTGCATCCTGCATGTAACACACGTTGTTGCTATTGAGCGTAGTTGGTAGATGGAGTGGACGCTTGTCGATGTTGTGCTAATTAAGTGGACGGCTTATCTTTAATGATTTTGAATTCCTAGAGTGTTGTTTAATTTGGATCCCACACGGCAATGGTGGGGTATCCATTACAATCCTGACTTGCGCCTTGTCAATGGTGAACAGGGCTTTGCAGGGATTCAGGAGCTGATTGACTCATTGCAGGATTCCTCGATTTTCAGCAGCGGCGGGAGCAGTGACAGCAAGGGTCGGGGCTGCTAGGAAGGTAAATTTCCCTCTGAAAGGACTGACGTCGAGAGTAAGTGGCCTCCATTTTGCAGCAGCAGGAACGGTGAGAGCGAGGAGCTGAGTGGGAGCAGTTGAATTTCTCTCTGGGGAGGTGGGTGAACTGGTATGTCGTGTTGGAGAAGAAACAAAAGAATAGGCAGGATGAATGAGTGACTTGACAGATGTTGCGGGAAAGAGGTTTTCAAACTGTGGGGATTTTGGGACCGGTTCTGGGGGAGATAGGACTATTATCACTTAGACGGTCTACACCTGGGCAGATCTGGAACCAATGTCTGAGAATGTACTTTTGTGAACGATGTTGGGGACGGATTTAACAACTGTGGCAGGTGTGTGGGAACCAAATAAGGAAGATAGAGGACAGTAAGTAGATAGTAACTCATTCTGTAAGGAATGAGATCATGAAGTCAGCGTGACGAAGGGGAAAGAGTAGGAGGGAGCAGATGATGAACGCAAAAGGACAGGTGGTCTGAGGTGCATTTGTTTTAATGTAAGAAATATAGTAGTTAAGACAGGCGATTTTAGGGCTTGGGTTAGTACCTGGGAGTATGATGTTTTTGCTATTCCTGGGACTTGGTTGATGGAAGATATTTGATTACTCTTGGTCATGTTGGCAGAAACAGGGAGGAAAGTGTTGAGTGTTCTCAAACGCATTAAGATGAACAGGTCCTTTGTTTCAGATGAGATCTATCGCAGGATACTGAGGAAAGGGAGAGACGCAGTAGCTGGGGTCTCAACAGATATCGTTGCAGCATTCTTGAACACGAGTGAGGTCCCAGAGGACAAGAAAATTGCTAAAGGTGCCCTTTTATTTAATCAGGGCAGTAAGGAAAGTCGACAGGGATAATTCGGGGCATACTATCTATATGGGCAGTGAATTGGCTGGGCATATGTGGACAGAGAGTAGTAGTGGAAGGGTGTCACCCAAAATGCGGAACTGTGGTGTTCCACTGGGATACATTTTGGGACCATCGTTGTTTGCGATATACATAAATGATCTGGAGGAATGCATAAATGGTCTGTTTAGCAAGTTTGCAGATGACAGTAAGATTGGTGGAACAGCAGATAATGAAGGGGACTGTCAGACATTGCAGCGGTATATGGATAGGTTGGAAAGTTGGGCGGAGAAATGGCAGACGGACTTCAATCCGGGCAAATGCAAATTGAAACACTTTGGAAGATCAAATCCAAGAGCGAACTGTACTGTAAATGGAAAGCCCTGGGGAAAACCGATGTCCAGAGAGATCCATATGTTCAGGTACCCTCAAGGTGGCAAAACAGGTCGACAGAGTGATCAGTAAATCATATTGCATGCTTTCCTTTATTGGTCACGGTATTGAGTACAAGAGTTGGCAAGTCATCTTACAGTTGTATAGGAACTTGATTCGGCCGCATTTGGAATAGTGAGTATTGGTCGCCATGTTATCAAAAGGATTGGATGCTTTGGAAAGGGTGCAGAGGAGGTACACCGAGTTTTTTTTCTGATATGGAGGAAGGGAGCAATGAATAAATGTTGAGTGGGTTGGGAGTAATTTCATTTTCATTTGGGGTGTGAAATTGATCGAGGTATTCCAAATCATGAGACGTATCCACGTGGTGGATAGTAGGAAGCTTTCTTCCCAGTTGGCAGATTCAATTACTGGGCATCACGAGTTCAAGGTGAGAGGGGAAACTTTTAAGGGAGATAGCGTGGAATATTATTTACACAGAGGGTGGTGAGTGCCTGGAACACGTTGCCAGCGGAGGTGGTAGAGACAGGCACAATAGAGTAATTTAAGATGTAGCTAGGCAGATATACAAATGGTCAGGTAGCAGAGGAATATAGATGTGAAGAAAATAGGGGACAGATTTAAATAGAATATCTGAAATGGTGCAGGCTTGGAGGGCGGAAGGACCTGCCCCAGTGCATTTTTTTTTTGTTCTTTGTTCTTTGTTATTCTTGTGCAGCCATTGCATTTATAAAGCTCGATCAGATCAGTTTTGGTGTAAACACTGTAGCCAGCCAAAAGCGCGTACAATGAAAAAATCCACTTTTGATTGCATTCAGTATGTCCAAAAGGTCAATCAGGACCTCCTCAAACATGTATCCTGGTGTGCACTTTCCCTGATGTTTTCTCTTCTTCAAAGTACACTTAGAGGCAGGAGGCTTCCCCATTGAGGCATAACACTCTCAGTGCATGCCACAGGCTCGTCGCAACATCAGCAGAGATGAAACAGTGCCAGCCGAATCCTTTATGCAAAACGGGAAAGGGGACAACAGACCCAGTTTCTGAAGAAGGGTGATTGGACCCTAAATACTATCTCTGTTCCAAACTCCTCAGATGCAGTCAGACCTGCTGAAATTTTCCAGTCATTTTTGCTTTGGATTCAGACTTCCAGCAGCTCGTTGTTGTTATTTTTACTGTCCTAATTATTCACCTGGACAAATGGAGGAAAGGAGTGGGAAAACACAAGAATAGAAGGAATGGGTGGTGAGAGATATTCATTGATAAGGTAATTGTTCAATTTCAAGGCTACGCATGTGTCTTTTGGAGATTCTAACAGTCAGAGGCGAAGTATAAAGGCTCCAAATTTGGACTTGAAAGCGTGAACTTTGAAGTGATCTTCGCTCATTCGATCATCGAGCTCAAATCAAGGAACTAAATCTTCATTAAAGGAGACGTACAAGAGTAGGATCATGTAAATCTAAAAGACTAACTGAAGGTTTAATGAAGAGATCCAATCCAGGATTTATTTCACAAGCAGCACGAATGCATGCGAGTGACAGATCTGAGTCATTCCCAAAGAAAAGCGTGGGGTTTCGGAACTGCTGATTCGCCAATATTCAGTTGAAAACGATGGCGGGCAATGGAAGTAGCATCCGAAAGTCTAGTCGTGCCGCATATCCCCATCTTATGCAGTCCTGCACAGGGAGTCAGAAGCAATCTTAAGCATTCCTGAGCTAATTCTGTCAGACGTGCCTCATATCTGTTCGGTCCTCACCTGCATCCAGTCCACATTTGCAAGTCCAAAATCCAGCTTTTGGAATAATGATACTGGCTCAAAGAAATGGCTGCACCGTTAGTGACGCTGCTTCGGTCCAGATAAATTCCTGAACCAATCTAATCTCATCCCGTCAGGCTTCATTCGTTGTCAGCTAAGTGTTGGCACATTGCTTTCACTGCAATGTTCACTGAGGTCCAGCGAGTGATCTTCTCGGGCCATTGACACAGAGGACCATGAGGACAAACCTTGGAGAAGCTCAGCAGGTCTGGCAGCATCTGTGTAGATAGAGGAAGAGAGAGAGGGAATCAGAGGTCACGTTTCATTTCAGCACTATGCCGAAACTTGGACTGTCACCATATTTATTCCCGTTCCTGGTGTTTCTGGTCATCAGGAACATTCTTCCCATGTTTACCCTGCTGAGTTCAGTTTCGAGTACAGTATCAGTATTCTTCTGGACAGCATTTTTCGCGGTAGTAAGAGGGTGAAATTTTTAAGCCCAGTGTGATTTATGTACTAATAACTCTGGTCCCAAAGGTACTCTATGCAAGGGATTCAAAGGTACACAACTTTGAATGAAGCCATCCATCCCATCTCAAGTAGCTGCCTCTATATTCTGAGCTGAAAATGTGTTGCTGGAAAAGCGCAGCAGGTCAGGCAGCATCCAAGGAACAGGAGAATCGACGTTTTGGGCATAAGCCCTTCTTCAGGAAAGAAGGGCTTATGCCCGAAACGTCGATTCTCCTATTCTTTGGATGCTGCCTGACCTGCTGCGCTTTTCCAGCAACACATTTTCAGCTCTGATCTCCAACATCTGCAGCCCTCACTTTCTCTCTATATTCTGAGCGTCTGCTCCTCTGTGTGCTGTGAAACGTAATGTGCACTATTCAACTGATGGATAATTTGCAGGTATTATTTTTTTGCAGTCAACGGACTGGCCATTGCAATCCTCTCTCGGGCGAAGTGTGGTCTATCAAAATGTATCAACCGGTATCTGGTGTACATGTCAGTGGCGGATCTGCTGGTCAACATCCTTGACCTGACACTGAAGCATATTCCAATTGTATATAATACAAAATTTCTGTTTATGAAGTCGATCCCTGCGTGCAACATCCATGCAATTCTAGTCCATGCAGCCACAGACTGTTCTGTCTGGTTCACTGTTGCTTTCACCTTTGATCGATTTGTGGCTATCTGTTGTCAGAAACTGAAATGTAAATATTGCACCGAGAAAATTGCATCTGTAATTTTGGGAATAGTGACAATACTGAGCTGTTTAAAGAATATTTGTTGGTATTTTATGCTAACAAGTCAGTATCGGCTAAAGAACCTCCCTTGGTTCTGTCATGAAAAATCAGGTATTGGACAATCTCATTTCTGGGGAACATTCGAAATCATTCATCATCTTCTAACCCCATGTTTGGCAATTCTTTTGACTGTACTATTCAATGCATTTTGTGTCAGACGTATCATACTGGCCAACAGAGCCCGCAGGAGACTCAACACTCACAACAGCGGGAAAAATGCCACAGACCCAAAAATGGAGAGTCAAAGAAAGTCCATAATCTTGTTGTTTCTCATTTCAGCCAATTTAGTACTGTCATGGGCAGCTTTTATGCTCCATTCAATATGGAAACGGGTGTGGCGATTGGGACTGATGGCAATCTATCTCCATTATTTTGTGGCAGAAATTGGATACATCTGCCAGCTCACCAGTCACTGTACAAATATTTGTATTTATGCCGTGGCATTGAGCAAATTCAGGGATCAGTTGAAGAATGTGCTCAAATATCCAATTTCACTCTCATTAAATTTGCTTAAAAATAAAATGTAATCAATAAAATAATGAAGTTGAGGATTGAATTATACTCTCAGTAGCAACAAGTATATGTAGATTTCTATTAATCACAAAATGGCTTTTCAATTTAAAATAACACACAATATGTCAACATATTACAGTTGATTGGACTTTTATTGTAATTAAGAACCATTTCCCAGGAAATATCATTGGATTAAGCTGCTATAAATCATGTCACCTTATTATATGTGATTGGTCTTCTTTTGTAAATAAGGCTGTACTATCTCTTAAAAAACATATACATAATGTGTAATTTTCGAATGTAATTGCGCCATTTCTCGAGGGAAGCTTCTAACCTCCGTATTGCTGGACAAATCCGTGCCTGTATGCCTTAATTTATTAAACTGGTGACCTTGCTTCAAACAGACTGTGCTTCTAGTAATTCTTTTGACCGGTCTCGAACACCTTTGGCGGGGTTTAAATCTTCATTTGGTGCCGTGACGCTTGATTAAGCATGGACAGATTGCAGACAATGGTTTAAGAACCTTTAGTCCTTCACTGTTGAGAATTGAGGAATGCAGCCGGCCAGACATGAGTGTTGTATATACGTTTGTTTATGTTTCTCATTCAATTTGTGTCTGACCTGATACCTCTCTGTCTATTTTCTAGTCCAGCTCCCAAGGATCGGTCTTAGCAAGGGGATGGATAAGGGAACACTATATATAAAATAGGGAGGGGGGAGAAGTGATTAACTAAATTTGGGGCTTCTTTTTGTACTTATGGACAGTGGTTTCCTAAAAATTGAGGAACTCTGAGGGGAGTCTTCAACTCTCATTTCTCGAGTTTCGTTAATTTCTGAAGTAAAAAGAAATCTCCGATTTTTGCATCCTCGAAGATTTTCGGTGCCTGGTGGCTTAACATTTTAATACAGACAGTTAACATTTACGGAGGTAGGTAGCCCCAATGTTTTTGATGATTACGGAGGCAGGTGGCCTCGATATTTTAATACAGGCGGTTGATCATGGTTTTATGGTATACTGACTAATATTGACATGCTTAAAGTAGGTAGAAAGGAGGTGTGAAACCTTCTCAGAATTAAGAAAACCTGATTTGGTTGGATTGGCGTTGTCTAAATTAATACCTAAATTGTTCCGTGAAAGAAAGAAGTGTCATGATATATTAAAACAAAACTGTCAGAGTTTTAGATTGTCGGGAATGTTCTGCAGAAACATTAGTCTTGTTTCTTGTTTTCAGGTTGTTGATTAATGTTAGTTTTATGTCAAGTTTATTTCTGTCATAAGCTTGGCTTGTCTTGCTTTGCTGCTTTTTGTGCTTTTCTTTCTGTTCATTTTGGAGTTTACTGTTTATGAAATGTGGAGGGTATTTGATGCCACAAAAGCTGGCTGGGAACAAAAAGTGCTGTTCGAAAAGCTGATACAATTATTGCTACTTAGCTACAAGTTGTTAGTGTGGGTACTCAAAAGGGTCCTAGTGTCTGGGCAGAAAGGTCTTATAAAAGAATCTTTTTAACTAGTAATAGAGAATTTGCTTGTCCCATGGTTATGATAGATGAAAGTTGAAACTTTATTGCTGGAACAGCACAGCAGGTCAGGCAGCATCCAGGGAACAGGAGATTCGACGTTTCGGGCACAGGCCCTTCTTCAGGAATGAGCAGAGAGTGTTCAGCAGGAGAAGATAAAAGGTAGGGAGGAGGGACTTGGAGGAGGGGCGTTGGAAATGTGATAGGTGGAAAGAGGTCAAGGTGAGGGTGATAGGTCGGAGTAGTTAGCATTGTTGCCTCCTAAATTAGGCTCCTAATAACTGAAAAAGCTGCAAGTCCACAAGCTGTCAGGAAAATTACTTATTGCTTTTCATCTGCCCCAATGTCATTTACCCAGAACAAAAAATACATTCTTTCCACCTATTGGGCCCAGTCTTTGATGGCAGGATCAAACAGGTCAAGCTTCCCAAATAATAGAATGACGCCAGAAATGCTTACCTCAACTCAAAGCAGACTGTGTTGAGCATGTTTCTTCAGGTATGTGCATTACTCTTGTCGCCACTGAAATAACTCTACGGAGGCCAGCATCCTGCCAACATGTCACCCTTTATTAACACGTGCAAAGTCCTCGACACCAGTCCAGTTTCCTCAGAACCAGTTCACAGAGTGTCAGATTGTCTGAACACTCCTTTTTTGTGTGTGTCAGCCAGGGCTCCCTGATTGGACCAGATTAACAGCCCCAGTCAGGGAATTTGTATTCTATGCAGTCCACCCATCTGACCTCATTACAATCACCACATTGAGGGTCATGGATTTAGAAAGTGCTGCCTTAAGGAGTCTTGGTGAGTTTATGGAGTGCATGTCGTGAGTAGTACAGACTGCTGTCATTGATTGTTGGTATTGAAAGGTGTGAATGTTGAAAGTGTTGGATGGCGTACCAATCAAGTGCTTCATCTTGGATGGTGTTAGGTTTCTTGAGTGTTGTTGGAGCTGAACTCATCCAGGCAAATGGGGAGTATTCCATCACACTCCTGACCTGTGCCTTGTAAGTGTCGGACAGACTTTGGGGAATCAAAAAGTCACTCACCTCCTAGCGTCAAAATTGCTCTTTGTTGCCACAAACTGGCACTTACTGTATGAAACAGTGAGCAAAGTGCCATGGCATTACAGCACCTGTGAGCATGTATCGCAGCATTAATCAGCACCTTCAGATAAAGAGGGAAGAACGTGGGGCAAACGTTCTGTGAAAACGTAGAAGTGAGTGTTGAGTTTGTACACAAGTGTGAAACACAGGCATCCAGTACCTAAGGAAAATAAACACAAAGAGTAGAATAGTTGTTCACAGATTGTGCCAATACAATGCAGTAATTAGACTCTCTAAACTCAGTCGTCAACAGGAAATGAGCAGTAGGGCTCTGCACATTTAAAATCCAATGCTGCACATTGAGTTTCTATGGAAACGTAACACACTCTTTTACAGAGTGTTTAATTTCTTACAGACGGCAGAGAGAGTCTGCTCATTTATGTTAGCGCTTCTTAATGGTCAAAATGATTGACCTTTGAGAAGGTATGCTAAGAATCTGTGTTAATGTGACCATTATTCCTTTAATAAATTATAAACTAATTATGGTAGTGACAAATACAATTGATCTCATAGAAAAGCTGAAGTATATGTGATTAATGAAGCAATGGCTGTACACAACATTGGTGAGGCCACTTTTAGAATACCGTCTCCAATTCTGGTCACCCTTCTATAGGAAAAATGTTGTTAAACTTGAGAGGGTGCAGAAAAGATTTACACAGATGTTGCCAGGACTGGAGGTGTTTTGTTATAGGGAGAGGCTGAATAGGCTGGGGCTACTTTCCCTGGAGTGTTGGAGGCTGTGGTGACTTTATAGAGGTTTATAAAATCATGAGGGGCATGGATAGGGTGAAAAGCCAAGGTCTTTATCCCCAGGGTAGGGGAATCTAAAACTAAAAGGCATAGGTTAAGGTGAGAGAGTGGTGGTAGATGGTAAATATTCAGCCTGGGGCCCAGTTACAAGTGGAGTTCCGCAGGGATCAGTTCTGGGTTCTCTGCTGTTTGTAATTTTTATTAATGACTTGGAAGAGGGAGTCGAAGGTTGGGTCAGTAAATTTGCAGACGATAAGAAGATTGGTGGAGTTGTGGATAGTGAGGAGGGCTGTTGTCGGCTGCAAAGGGACTTAGATGTGATGCAGAGCTGGGCTGAGGAGTGGCAGATGGAGTTCAACCCTGTCAAATGTGAGGTTGTCCATTTTGGAAGGACAAATAAGAAGGCAGAATACAGGGTTAACGGTAGGGATCTTAGTAAGGTGGAAGAGCAGAGGGATCTTCGGGTCTATGTTCATAGCTCTTTGTAAGTTGCCACTCAGGTGGATAGAGCTTGTAAGAAGGCCTATGGTGTATTAGCGTTCATTAGCCGAGGGATTGAATTCAAGAATCTTGAGGTGATGTTGCAGCTATACAGGACCTTGATAAGGCCACATTTGGAGTACTGTGTGCAGTTCTGGTCGCCTCACTTTAGGAAAGATGTGGAAGCTTTGGAGAGTGTGCAGAGGAGATTTACCAGGATGTTGCCTGGAATGGAGAATGTGTCGTACGAGGATAGGTTGAGACTGCTGGGCCTTTTCTCATTGTAACGACGAAGGATGAGGGGTGACTTGATAGAGGTTCATAAGATGATCAGAGGAGTAGATAGAGTAGACAGTCAGAGACTTTTTCCCCGGGTAATACAGAGTGTTACAAGGGGACATAAATTTAAGGTGAAGAGTGGAAGGTATAGGGGGATGTCAGGGGGAGGTTCTTTACCCAGAAAGTGGTGGGGGCATGGAATGCGCTGCCTGTGGGAGTGACAGAGTCAGCATCATTGGTGACCTTTAAGCGGCAATTGGATAGGTACACGGATAGGTGCTTAAGCTAGGACAAATGTTCGGCACAACATTGTGGGCCGATGGGCCTGTTCTGTGCTGTATTGTTCTATGTAAAACTCTAGTGGGCGGCACGGTGGCGCAGTGGTTAGCACTGCTGCTGCCTCACAGCGCCAGAGACCCGGGTTCAATTCCCGACTCAGGCGACTGACTGTGTGGAGTTTTCACATTCTCCCCGTGTCTGCGTGGGTTTCCTCCGGCTGCTCCGGTTTCCTCCCACAGTCACAAAAATGTGCGGGTCAGGTGAATTGGCCATGCTAAATTGCCTGTAGTGTTAGGTTAAAGGGGTAAATGTAGGGGTATGGGTGGGTTGCGCTTCGGTGGTTCGGTGTGGACTTGTTGGGCCGAAGGGCCTGTTTCCACACTGTAAGTAATCTAATCTTGCCTTGAACATACTTTTAAAATCACAAATTGAAGGGTTGAGAGATATTTAGATTTTGCACAAGTGGTTATGTAATAATGTGCCACACCTCGGACTTATGAGACTAAACTCCAAAGCTCAAGACTGTGTGTGAGAGAGAGAGAGAGAGAGAGAGAGAGAGAGAGAGAGAGAGAAAATGGGGGAGAAAGAGAGATAGAAGGCCCCATAACTCGTAGCAGGTTTAATCCTTTGTGATTCGGTTTGAATGCACATATATTTGGTAATTGAATGTTTGTCCTTTGCTCCCTGGAACTCGAGATCCAGGGATGTTTTGAATCTGATTTGCATTTTGGAAATTTAACATGATTTAGTTTAATGTTAAGGACCCTTCAGTGATTATGAAATAAAATATAGGCTCCTGTTACTTTTGAAGGTCATGGTGACCCTATTGTCAGTTTCTAACTAATCTCTTTTATCCTTACATGAAAGCCAAAATTATTCGATTTCAAATTAGTTTAATACGGAAGAAGACCACATAATAACTATTTTGTTATTTCAGACTCATTTGTTTCCACTTAATTTTAAGACTGTTGTGTTTTATTGGAGATTATTAGAAAGGACAGTTGTTGTCTTATTGAGGGAGACCCCTCCGTCAATGATAATTGAAGTTTCATTTCAACATTAGGTTGTGATAAATCTTTTAAGGCAGCTCCAATTATTTCACGACCTATAGCATTGTAATTGAACAATGACTGGTCAGGACCACTTAAGAAACCTATCCTTAGATTTAAATTAAGGGACTAAAATCGGATAATTATAGTGGACTTCAAAGTTGCGAACTGTAAAAGTTTTACATTTTAACTATTAAATACTGAATAAATGATTTTATAATTTATATTGATGACTGAAAGAAAATAAAATGCTGCATGTTATTCAGATGCATATTGTAAATATAATGACCATTGATATATCACCACAGAGGAGGTTTGCTCTTAAAACAAGACAAAGACAACTGAACTCTATTAATTCGCCAATGCCAACAAAAATAAATGAAACCTTATTTTTCGGACTCTTTATAAGCTGGATCCCCACTCAGTAATGCGTAAAGTATGCTTGGTTCCACTCCACTCAGTTGCATGTTGTATTCCTTTTAACATTGTCAGTGACCTGTCTTATTGCTTCATGGTTAGTTTAAAACGGCCGTATTTTTCATTGTTAATTAAAGGCTGGAAAGCTACCACACACACACACACACACACACACACACACACACACACACACACACACACACACACACACGGGATGGTGACTCTGAATGGGTGTGTGTGTGTATATAACGGACATGAGGAAACAGTGCAAGGCCACTCAGGTTAAAAAATGCATAAACAAGATTAAAACAACAATACTATACTGTAAAATAAAGAACTTAGGCTCGGGATTCCGAATAGTATCTATGTCTGGCATACCAATCCTTTTTGAGGAATGGGATTTTGTTCCTGTATACCTGCTGAGACCCTAAAATCTCCTGATTGTCTCCAGATTTAAAATAAACCACCCACTTGTTACAAAGCTTGCCTTCTTTTGATAACGAAGCATCCAGTCTTCATAGCTGATACCATGGGGATAAGTGGCCCGCGCCACACTGCACCGGATTAACATAACTCTTCATTAACTAGAGTTATGTTAATGAAGCATGCCACTGAGTGCAAGACCAAACAGTCCAAATTTTCTCAATATGTCCAACGGTGATGCTGATGCAAATGCAGTAAAACTTCGTGCGTGGCCTGAGTAGCCTGAATACGAATGGGTTGAGTTTAAAACCTGGAAGATGTGCCTGTCTGTCTGATGGAATTGACAAACAGTTGAACAATAATCAAGAAGCTCCATTAGCTTTACTTAACCCTATGTTTTGCAATGTTTTCCGCCTGCAGACACTGATATTTCCAGACCAACAGTACGAACTAGTGCAGGAATTACCATTCGTAAATGAGGTGAGCAATGGTTTTCTGTTGGGCTGGCTAGAACTGGAGTGAACCATGATGCAAGTTACGGGTAAAACAAATTATATGCATGGCCCTCGCAATCCCAAATGCCGTATGCCAGCCATGATCGGGTTGGTTGGAACCAGGATACCCACTGGGGGCGGTACCTACCTCATATGCCCACCCGATGGTAACTGATGGACATCTTTTCCCGAGGGGAAATGATATAAACATTTGAGACTGGCAACAAGACATCAAAAAACTCCAGGGACAAATGTCTTAACTGTTGAAATGTGGCCAATGGGGAGAAATGTATCTTTGATGTTGCCATGGAGGTAACATTGGGAATTGACATGCTTTCATCCTATCAAAAGCAAAATCAACCAATATACACTGAGTCTTCACTGCGTGTTTAATATGATCCACGATTTTAGAGCCTTGTGGGAACATTGAAGATTTTTAACCCGCAAGGGGTCATTGTTATATTAATGCCATGTTGTTCAATCAATCAGAAAATGATCAAGATGTTCGGCTCATTCCGAGGAAACCAATACTGTTTCTAAAGTAGTGGGTGAGTATCTGCACCTGCACCAGGCAGCCGTACACCCCAATTTTCTGATCCCATTGTGGCCCCAGCAAAACCCGGCTAGACACAGTATAAGGACGGTTATGCCAGACCTGGTTAAGGTGCAGAAATCACGGGGCAATTAGACTGTCTATTCAGTGCCAATTCATAATGTAGAGATTGATTTTTCTATTGCATACTGACTGTAATCATACGGGTTTAGAGTTTGGATTGTTTTCCATACTGTTTGGAAATTTGAAAGCAATTTGCAAATTTCCATTTCTGAAATAATTACAGGCACTTTAGATTACAATATACTACTGGCCGAATTGGACAGCACAGTGGCTCGCTGGTTAACACTGTTGCCTCACAGCACCAGGGTCCCAGATTCGATTCCAGCCTCGGGCGACTGTCTTTGTGGAGTTTGCTCATTCGCACCGTGTCTGCGTGGGTTTCCTCCCACAGTCCAAAGATGTGCAGGTCACATGAATTGGCCATGTTCAATTGCCCATAGTGCTAGGTACATTAGAGAGAGGGAAATGGGTCTGAGTGGGTTACACTTTGGAGGGTCAGTGTGGACTGGTTGGCCAAAGGGCCTGTTTCCGCAGTGTAGGGAATGTATTCTACTCTAATCATCAAGTGATTTCATTTCATACATAGACGCTCAGCCTAAATGTCTATGCTTTGTGTATGGAGCTTATAAGAATGCACACTGGTTGATTTGAGTTATCTTTGGATAGGGATTTTAAATCTAAGAAGAAGTGTGTGGCTGAGCTATTACTTTCTCTTAAATGTTTGATCCTGAACAGTGATGGTTTATAATTTTATCTCTACCAATGTCCATATTCTAGGGTTAGGTCAATATTAGAAAATTCCAGTGTGGTTTGAAAGCTTTGTTTCATGTTACTGTAATTTGGGGACAGCATTGCCCTCCAGCAAATATTCATGACCAACTTTTCTGCCCAAAATCACCATCTGGTTTCCACGTTTAATTCGAAATACTGCTAACTACAGCTGTAGATGAGGCAATTTGATTAGGCATGAGGTTATTATGTGTTTTTAAAAAGAATACAATATATTGCAGAACCAATATAACTTTTAAGTAATATCAATGATTCTATGAGCAAAACATTGAAGACTGTTACATCTTAGCAAAGCTGCATTTATAAAAATGGGTTAGCTTAATTCGCCCATGCCTGGGCTCCTCCATATAAAGTAAGAAAATAATGGGAGGAAGGGAATCTCGAGTGCACTGTTTAAAATGAACGAGCCTTTTGACAGTTTGGGAAATATATTTACTCAAGTAGGTTTTTGAGTTCAATTAATTTGAGAATTACTGATAACAAAATTGCTCTTAGGTCTTCTAGCCTGCTGAAGAACACAAATTAGGGCCTCAAATAGGATATTACCTCTGTACTCAAAACAGAATATGGGTGACTCATACTAGGTTAGTTTGTGTACCTTCTTTGCTGCTGCCAATTTTAATTGATTATGTGTATATTGTATATACTTATATACAAGGAGGAAATGGTTTATACTTTATTACAATGGACACTCTGCTGTCTCCAATTTTGCAAGGGGGGACATGATAAAAATCGAACTTGATCTGCTGTGTGGACTTGTCATTGCCACCAAGAAGGTACAGTTTACCTCTGCGATCCTGAGCAAACAGAGACTGTGTACCAACTTTGCCAGGAAGGTGCCCTTGTGTGACAAGAGACTTGATGTCACCAAGAATGACAATTGCAGTGCATCAAAAATATTGAACAGTTCATTTGCAGAACAAGTCTAAATTTTTTTTTACCCTGTAAAGGTATTGTTTGCCAGTTTTATTTCATTTGTTCTATGGGCATCCCTGTTAGGCAAAGTCCCCATTCAGATAGTAGTAGTAAAGAGACAAAGAGGGAATGTTATCTTTCCCTAGCAATTTGTTTCCAGAAACCCATAACAAAATATTTGGAGAGGATGAGGTAGTTTCCTACGCCTTTACTTCAGCAAGAGATCCCTGACCCTCTTTTAATTTTCAAAGTCTTAACATGGATTTTAGAATAGTTCTAAAGTATTTACAGGATTATGGACTTCCTCCAATAAATCTGAGATAACCTCTCCAAATTGCCACAATAGTAAGGGATGGGTGTGCACTTATGTAAATGTGCCTAAACCTATCCCCTGTGCTTTGATTAAATGTATCAGTCGTCACTGTTTCCGTGAAAGACCGTGCATCTCATGCGTATGCCTTTAGGAGGAATGTGTCTCTATTACCATTGGCATTCAA
Source organism: Chiloscyllium plagiosum (assembly GCF_004010195.1). Lineage (NCBI taxonomy): Eukaryota > Metazoa > Chordata > Chondrichthyes > Orectolobiformes > Hemiscylliidae > Chiloscyllium > Chiloscyllium plagiosum. The sequence continues at coordinate 2,919,790 of NC_057758.1, forward strand.
GCCCTTTTTGGGTGGACAACAACACTCACATTCATTATGACATCATTATTGCTTCAAACAGACCGTACTCCTATTGATTACTTTAACTGACCTCGAACCAAGAGCCCTCTTTTGAGGTTTTAAATCTTCAAAGTCAGAAATCAATGCAGGATCAGTGCATTTGACTTTCACTTAGAGTCAGAAGAGAGCTCACAGATGGTCAGTAAACGCATATTAACATGTGATATTCATGCACAGTGGTGTTCTGAGTTTGAAGGCTTGTACTGTACCTTTAAGAGAGAGTGAAAGTTGAAAAACTGGCAAACACTTACCATGTGACTGCCTGCATGCACAAAGTGCACTGGACAATTTGAATATGCAACATTTGAGCTGCAACTCAGATACTGAGCTGTTTTCACAACAATTCGAATTCAACCAATCGGTTCAAACTATGCCCCAATACACTAAAATCCAATCAGAATGAATTTTATTGTTTTCACAACATCAAACCTTTCAGACGATCCGATGTTTTGGGGTATGAAAAGCAGCAGTTTGCACGGCTAGCCAGAGAAAGAGCATCTACCATTGTCATGCACACTGTCCACAATGCTTCTCTCTAAAACGTACCTTCATCATATTAAACCTCTTTACAACAGAAGACCAAAGACAGCCCAGGGGAAATCTACAGAGGGAGTTTGATACCCGACGGTGACAAGTGGTTTTGAATATTGATTTGCTGTAAATTTAACAGGGCGTTTATCAGAGCAGTATATTATTATAGAGTGGGAGGTAGACAACGAAATTACAAGAGAAAGTAGTCTTAGAGTTGTGAACAGTTTTTGTCTCATATTTTCTTTTGGAGTTAAAGAATAAAAGTGTTAATGTTTAGGTTAAATGGTGGAATTTGAGTAGTTCTCTGTCATTCATATTTTAACACATTGCAACGCGATGTTAGCTTTTCTGTGTGTTTGGTTTAATTAACACGAGGTTTTAATCTGTGTGGTAACAGTGGGGTCACTCTGACTCTCCCTAAAGTTAGCGCAAAACACCAGTTGGAACAGTCTACTCTCCTCTGGAGTCTGAAGTACACAAACACAGGTGTCACTCTGCGCTCACCTTGGGATAGTGATAAACACATAGTAGTAGCAGTCGGACCCCTTCCTGCGGTCTATGATAGATATAGACAAAGATTTGTCTGCTCACTCTCTGGGGACAGTGATCCACACACAGTGGTGTCAGTCAGCTCTACTCAGGTGTCAGTGATACGCAGAGAGTTTTCAGTCTGCTCTCTCTCCCGGTCAGTGATATACCGTTGTTCCCTATGATAGCATATCGTTGCCTGTTTGCGTGCCCAAGCTTCGCATTCCAACCTCTTTTGATACTCTAATTTCCTTCTCAAGTTGAAGAGTAAATTGAATCATATTGCGATCTTTGCCTGCTTAGGGTTTCTTCACCTTAACTTCCCTTATTAAGTCTGCCTCATTGTGCCTTAGTGGACTCCACCACAAGCTGTTTCAAAACACCACCTTGTAGACATTCCACAAATTCGTTTCCTTGCAATCTACTACCAACCTGATTTCCCAGTCCACCTGTATATTGAAATTCCCCATGATCACTTCGACTTTGTTACACTACTTTACTTCCTCCTGGTGTATCTTGACACCCAGTCATGACTATTCTTTGGAACCCTCTACATAACTCTAAGTACGTTTTTTTTAACCTTGGCGGTTCCTCAATTCAACCTGCACAGATTCTACACTGTCTGACCCTACGTCGATTCTTACTATTGACATAATTTTAATTCTTACCAATCAGACAACTCTTATCCCTCTGCCCACCTGCCTCTTTTTTCGATGGGATTTATATGCTTGAATAATCAACTCCCAAATCCGAACTCCTTCAGGCAAGTAACCATGACAACCACCAAGTCATACCTGCCAATTTTGATCTTCGCCACAAGCTCATGTATCTTACTCCTTATATTTAGGTATAAAAGCAGCAGTCCTGTGCTAACCGTCCATCATCTCATCATCATTCTTATGTCCAGTATGCTTGAAGTCCGACTGTTACTGCTTTCCAAACATTCTGTCCTATTTGTGTCTGTGCTGGAGACTTTGATAACCACTCCAATTTTCTCCTTCCCTGTCGGATCATTCATATTCTTCCAAGCATTTCAATCCACCCCTACAGATGCTAACCTGCTACTTTGTTCATCAGCTTGTAATTATAGATAACTTGCTTCACTGTCCACGATAGTCATCCACAAACTTATCTGGCATGCCTCCTGTAATCTCATCCCAAACCATTTCGGAAAATGATGAACACGAGTTGGCTACAATACAGATCCTTGTGGCAATGAGTGGTCACACACACACACGTGGGGGTGGACGACAGTTTACACACACACACACGGCGGGGGGGGAACAGTTTACACACACGCACGGGGGGGTTATCAAAGTCTCCAGCACAGACACAAATAGGACAGAATGTTTGGAAAACAAGCATTCACTCCGAACAAAAACAGTCAATTACCACGCTCGGTTTACAACCATCAAGCTAATTTTGCATCCAATTCGTCATATGATCTCGCATTGCAAACAAGTCACTCAATATGGCTGTTCATAAATCCAAGCGTCCTGTAGCTTATTAAGTGCTTCAATTTGCCTGGCGACCTACAGAGAATCATGGATGTGAACCCCAAGGTCTCTCTGCTTCTGACCCATTTCCAGTTCTTGCTCCCTCAATCACCTTACATGTCCGTCCTCCAATACCTTTCCAGTAGTCACTCTCTCAACTCCTTCTGAATTCTATTCCCTGATCTAAGCTCCCCCAGTATTGTCCCTCTGAATACGTTTCGGCAGACTGACCTTTTTCCAAGTCTGATCCCGTGAATCTGTTCCTGCTCTGAACCTCTGAATACATTTCCATTTAGCACTTCTGTGATTCATAGAATTTTACAATGTGGAAGGTTGTATCATGTCTTCTGCCAGCTCCTGAAAGATATACAAAGCTAGACTAATTCTTCAGCTCTATCTCTGTAGTCATTTAGATTAGATTTTTTCTCTACAGTGTGGAGACAGGACCTTCGGCCCAAACAGTCCACACAGACCCTCCGAAGAGTAACCCACCCAGATGCATTTCCCTCAGACTAATGCATCTATCACTATGGACAATTTAGCGTGGCCAATCCAACTGACCTACATATCTTTGGACTGTGGGAGGAAACCCATGCAGTCACAGGGAGTATGTACAAACTCCACGCAGACAGTCGCCTGAGGCTAGAATCGAACCTGGGACCGGAAGGCAGCAGTGCAAACCACTGAGCCACTGTGCCACCCATTTATTCCTATCACTTTCAATTATGTATCCAGTGCACTTTGAAACCTTCTACGGAATCTGCTTCGACCACTCTCCTAGGCAGTGCCTGAGTAAAAACGTTTCTCCTCATCTCATGCCTAGACCTCTGCTGACAAACTTGAATCTCTATGCCCCCAGTTACTGATACACCAACAAGAGAAATTGAATATCTTTTCGTACCTTTCAAAATTATTTATAATTTTCAACATCTCAAATATCACCTCTTAATCATCTCTGCGCCAAGGAGGATCTTCTCAACTTTACAAAATTTTTACTTGTACCTAAAATCCCTCATTCATGGTTGGTTTGAGTAAACTTCTTTGCACTCTTTCCTGGTTTTATCACCCTTCCTGAAGGGCCTCGAACAAATGAAAAAAAAAATGATTCAGACGATGAGATCTGAAGGGTGAGTGGGACAAACAGCACACAAAAACATAAGACATTGGAGCAGAAATTGCAATTCAGCCTATCGAGTCTGCTCTGCCATTTAATCATGCTTGATAAGTTTCACGACCCTAATTTTCTCCCCATAACCCTTGCTCACCTTAACACTCATTCTCATTCTGAAATATACTCAATGGCCTGGCCTCCACAGCCTTCTGTGGCGATGAATTCCATGAATTCACTAATCTCTTCCTGCCAAAGTGTCTCCTCATCTATGGTCTAAAAGGTCTTCCATCGACTCTAAGGCTATACCCTCTGATCCTAATCTCTGCTACAATTTTCGCAATACTTACTGTGTACAGCTGATTCATTATTCTGTATGTTTCAATAAGATCCTTCATCATTCGAATCGACAACGAGTATAAATCCAGAGTTCTCAAACGTTCCTCGTGTGTTAAAAAAAAAGAACGTCGATGACGAATACCAGGGAGGAGTATATTAATCATGACTTGAATTAATGTCCCAAACAGTTTCACAACAGATGCGAATATGTCATCATGGCTGCAATGTAAAAAAAAGTCTGCCAAATTGTATGCAGCAACTATCCATTCAGAAACAGACTGATGTTTTTTCATTTCTTTGTAGGAATGATTTGCCTTGAGGCATTCACTCAACCTCTGATGCCTACTGAGGGTTGGGGATCTGTTGCTACCCCTTATTGTGATCTTTAATGTAGTGTGTTAATGGTCAATGGACGCAAAGCTCGAAATAACCGTTGCATAGAGTATTTAAATAGTTGAGGCCAGTCATTCAATAGAAACACAAAAGGCAGAATGAAAGGAGGCATGAAATGTATTGAACACGTCTTTCAATAAAAGTTGTGCGGTCTTGATCGAACAAAGAACAAAGAACATTTCAGCCCTCCAAGCCTGCACGGACCTAGATTCCCTATCTAAACCTGTAACCTATTTTCTAAGGATTTGTATCCCATTGCTCCATGCCCACTCTGTCTAGATACTTGTATCTGTCTTGATACATCTTAAATGGCGGTATCATGCCCGCTTCTCCAACGTCTGCTGGCAACGTGTCTCAGGTACCCACCATGCTCTGTGTATAGAACTTTCCACGCATAATTGAAATAAACGTGTCCCCTCTCATCTTGAACTCATGACCCCTAGTAATTGAAATTTCCACCCTGGGAAAAAAAAGCGCTTCCTGCTATCCATACTGTCTACTCCTCTCATGATTTTGTAGCATTGCATCAGGTCCCTCGTCAATCTCTCTTTCTAATGAAAATAATCTTAACCTACACAAACGCGCTTTGTTGCAAGCGTCCTCCATAACCAGGCAACATCTTGTTGAACCTCCACTGCACAGTCTCCAAAGCATCTACATATCTTTGGTAATGCTGATGACCAGAACTGTACGGAGTATTCCAAATATGGCCGAACCAGCATCTTATACAAAATGGAACATGACCTGCCAAATTCTTGTATCGTGAGGATGAAGGAAAGCATGTCGTATGCCTTCTTGACTACTCTATCGTTCTCTGTTGCCACCTTCAGAGTATAATGGACCAGAACACCTAGATCTCTCTGGACATTAATTTTCCCCAGGACTCTTCCATTTACCATATAGTTCGTTCTTGAATTGAAACTTCTAAAATGCATCACCTCATTTGCCCAGATTGAACTCCAGATGCCATTTCTCTGCCCAAGTCTCCAATGTATCTATATTCTGCTATTTCTGGCAGTCCCCTTTACTACCTGCTACTCCACCAATCTTCGTGTCATCTGCAAACTTGCTAATCAGACCACTTACAACTTCCTCCAGATCATTTATGTAAATACCAAAAAAACAGTGGTCCCAGCACGGATCCCTCTAGACCACCACTGGTCACAGTTCTCCACTTTGCGAAACTCCCTTCCACTACTACACTCTGTCCGCTGTTGCCTCGTCAGTTCTCTGCCCACATATCTCATTCACGCTGGATCCCATGCGACTTCATTTTCTCCATCAGCCGACCTTGGGAAGCCTGATCAAACGCCTTATTGAAATCCATGTGTTTGACATCTATACCCCTTCCCTCATCAATCAACTTTGTCACTTCCGCAAAGAATCCTATTAAGTTGGTAAGACTTGACCTTCCGTCACAAGTTCATGTTGCCTAACACTGCTAAGCGCATTTTTAAACAAATGGAAATCGATCCTATCCCTCAATATCTTCCCCAGAACCTTCCCTACCATTGACGTCAGGCTCACCAGTCCATACTTGGATTATACCTGCTACCGTTTTTATTCAATGGCACAACATTAGCAATTAGTCAGTCCTCAGGGACCTCGCCTGTGTTGAAGGATGCTGCAAAGATCTGTGAAGGCACCAGCTATTTCCTGTCTTGCTTCCCTCAGTAACTTGGAGGAGCTGAAGAGTCTCCCCTGTTGGCTGTTTCGTAAAAGACAGACACAAACGTCATTCTCCCGGGTTCAGATATGTCTCTCTCTCTCTCTCTCTCTCTCTCTCTCTCTCTCTATCTCTCTCTCTCTATCTATCTATCTATCTATCTATCTATCTATCTATCTCTATCTATCTATCTATCTATCTATCTATCTATCTATCTATCTATCTATCTATCTACCTGTCTCTTTCTTTCCATTACTCTCTGCGTGAAAGAAAATCAATTGGACTTGGTGAAGCATATTTTGCATGCGTGTTGTTCTGAGTTAGTAAGCCATCACCTGAATGCAACCAATCACAGCCATGATAGTGTGATGCGAAGTTGGATCGAGTATTTGTAGATTGGGAGACTGGAAATTAGAATTTGGTGTTTGTGAAATTTTAGGGGCGAAAGCACTGCATGGTTATTTTGAAATGTCATGTGTTTTTTTCTGTGGTTAGTGATTGATAATGTATGTGAGCAGCTGCGTGAACGCTTGCAAGTACTTTCATTTCCTCTATAACACGACGATCATTTCTTGTGCAAAAATGCGTGATTGAAACATCATTCTTTAGAAACAGCACTTGAAGTGCTGGTGATGTAATCGTGTCACAGCCAACATGTGCTCTTAAATTTCAGACTTTAGAAACAGCATTTCACTAATCTAATGACAGTCAAGTCGTGTCAATGATATGTGCATAACAAACAGAACAACCCTGCATACAGAGAGCACCCAAAATGAAACATTTGGATCAAAACTTCATACAGTTAGCAGGCCAAGCAACAGTTTCCACCAGAAAAAAGCTTTTGAATTTTGCTAATCAATAAAAGTCTATTAAACTTAAAAGTCTAAATGCTAATTAATTTTTAAGAGTGAGACTTATTGGAACAGCATACCATAGGATTCTTGTTTTATTCAGGAAGTTAGTAGTTATAAGGGATTTATTCGGTTTGTTAATAGTTCTGTTAATTTGTTCAGTGTCAGAGTTAGAGAAATAAATTGTTACTTGTTGATTTTAAACTGAGTGCCAGGATTTATTTTGTTTTATCACTGTAATTTGCTGAAAATCAGCTTACGTCCATTTTACTGATTGTGTGGTGTCGTGCTCTTCTTTGGATGTTTCAGTTTCAGCTCACAGAGGGGGAGGGGGCAACCTCCACTTTATGAGTGTGTTTAGCAGTGAATTGGAGAATACCTCTTGAACTCATAAAAGAGTCTGCAGACTAACTCAAGACTGGAGCTGTAAGATATTCAGTTGACAATGTGGAAAGCAGCACTCTCGGCATTCGTTGTCCTGATGCTTTTAGGGCCTATTATTTCTGATATATTATTCAATGCTTCCAATATTGCAGGTTAGTGTATTGCTTGCATTGGAACATTATTGTTGGTACGTGAGAAGACCATTCAGTCTCTCAATTCTTATCTCCCATAATATTTCATCAGCAATTCCTTTTGGTCAGTCAAATTACATCTTTATTTCGACCTAAATCTTGGTGCTTTCTTATTGGATTGGAATAAATTTCAATTTTGATGTGCAAACATTTTTCCACTGGCTTCCAAGTCTGCCAGTCTTCTGGGCAATAGGCAGTGTCTTTTCTTATCTTATCTACCCAACATTCCCTTCTGAGTGACCATCTGGGGCATCGTTTCCTTTGCAGGTTTTACGATTTCTCCAAATATGAATCCTTGTACCTTAATTCAGAATGGGCAGACACATGGAAAGACTGAATCCAAAGTATTGCTGAATTGCTACGGCACAAAATGACGCCATTTGCTCCATTGTTGATACTTCTGGTTCAGAAGAGGATATGAACTCAGAGCAGGAATAGGCCATTTACCCTCCGAGGCTGTTCCACCGTTCAAAGTGATCCTCCCACAATCAAAAGGTGTGCAGTTTAGGGTGAATTGGACGGGCGAAATTGCCCATAGTGTCCAGTAATGTGTACGTTAGGTGCTTTAGTCAGGGGTAAATATAGAATAGTAGGGTAGGGGAATAGTTCTGGGTGTGTTACTCTGCAGACGGTCGATGTGTATTTGTTGGACCAAATGGGCTGTTTCCACACTGTAGAGATTCTACGAATCCATATTAAGACATTTAAGAGAAATGGGAGCAAGTCAATTTTTGATGGTGAAAAATAAGGAGTCAGGTAATTCAGAATGAGTATTGCCTGAATACGTGGTAATAAGTGGTCAGCACCCTGCAAGAAGGATATGGTTGCTTTGGAGAGGCTTCTGAAAAAGGTGGATTTTCCTGCTCTGCATGGCCTGCTGTGTTTTTCCAGCACCACATTTTTCAACAACAGTAAAGGTTTATCAGGATGTTGTCTGGATTGGGGGGTGGGGGGGGGGGCGTTTCAGCTATGAAGAGAAGTTGGATGGACTTCTTCTGTTTTCACTGGAACGCAGGAGGTTGAGGGGCTATCTGATTGATGCTGATATCATTGTTGGACAGAGTGCAAAGTGCGAGGCTTTTGCCCCCAAGGTGGAGCGGTCAATTGCTAGGGGAGACAGGCTCAAGCTGTGAGGGGGACGTTTCAGAGAGATGTGCAAGTCACTTTTTTCACACAATGAGTGGTGAGTGCCTAGAACGCACTGCCAGAGGTGGTGGTGGGAGCAGACACAACAGCAGCAATGAAGAAGCACTTGGATAAATGCAATGAATAGGAAGGGAAAAGTGGGATACGAATCCGGTAAATTGAACTCGTTTAGTATGGAAGGGCTAAATATACCGGCATAGTTTTGGAGGGTCGAACGGACTGCTCCTGTGGGGTGTTGTTTTTTTTTTTCTCTTTGCTGTTCGAAGAAAGAGAAACTCTCGGTTCCAGAAATACATTTTATCCTTAGTAATGATACAGTTGGATCACAGGTGGGAGGCATGCCTACTCTGACTGAAAAGCCGTGGAAAATCAGACAACTGTGATGTTACAGGAAGTGTAACCTGGGACCTTTAGTCAGACAGTCATTAAGCACAGAGTCAAGCCCTTTGCTCCATACTGGCCCATGTCGACCAGAATGTTCGTTTGTGCTTACCCCATTTCCCTGCACGTGTCCCACATCCTTCTCAAACTTTCCTATCCATCTACTTGTCCAAATGACTTTTAAATATTATTCATGTACCTGCCTCAACTACTTCCACTGGCAGCCCATGCCAGCCTCTGTGTAAAAAATGCTCCTCAGCTTCCCTTTTTTTCATTCCCCTTTACCTTTAAACGAACCCCCTCTGGCCCTTGCCTCCCCGGCTCTGGGAAAAAATTGAGTGCATTCACGCTATTCATGTCTCCCATGAGGTTAAACACTGCTATAACATCCCCCCTGAGTCTCCTACACACTGAAGAAAAATATCCTAGTTTGTTCAACACTTCCCTATAACTCAGAACACTGAGGCCTTGTAACATCCTTGTAAATTTCGCCTGCACTCCCTCCAGTTTAATAACGTCCTTCCTATAACAAGGTGACCAAACAGAACATAATACCTAGTTGCGATTCCCTACATTATGCATACAGGCAATTCATCCTTAGTCCACACCGACCCTCCGAAGAATAACCCATCCAAACACATTCCCCCACCCTGTATTTACCCGTGACTAACGCACGTAACACAATGGGCAATATAGCATGGCCAATTCACGTAACCTGCACATCTTTGGATTTTGGGAGGAAGCCGGAGCACCTGGAGGAAAGACATGCAGACACGGGGAGACTGTGCAAACTCCACACGGACAGTCGCCAGACGTGCGACTGGAACCCGGGTCCCTGGCTTTGTGAGGCAGCAGTGCTAAACAATGAGCCTGCGTGCCGCCCCAACGCTTCACAGTGTGGCCTCAACAATGTCTCTTACAACTGTAACATAACTTCCCAACATCTATACTTAATGCCCCGAGCGTCATGATTGGCCTACCTGTGACTCCACTTTAAGAACATGAACTCCTAGGTCCTTCTATTCCACTGCACTCCTTAAGGCCCTACCAATCACCATGAAACGCCAAGGACAAAGTGAGGATTGCAGATGCTGGAGATCAGAGTCGACAATGTGAGGCTTGAAAAGCACAGCAGGTCAGGCAGCATCCTAGCAGTAAATAATAAACGTTTCGGGTATAAGCCCTTCCTGATGAAGAGCTTTTGCCTGAAACATCGATTCTCCTGCTCTTCGGATGCTGCCTGACCTGCTGTAATTTTCCAGCACCACACTCTTCACCATGAAACTCCTACCTTGATTTGACTTTACAACATATAAGACCTCACATTTGTTTATATTAAACTCCATTTGTCATTTCTTGGCTCACTTCCCCAGCTAATCAAGATCCTGCTGCAATTACTGTTAACCTTCCTCATGGTCCACGAAACCAGTGTATTCTGCACACTTCGTAATTATGCCATGTACATTCTCATCCAAATCTTAGAGATTACAAACAACAATGGACCCTGCACCAAGCCCTGAGACACTCCACTTTCCACAGCCCTCTCGTCCGAGAAGCATCCTTCCACTATTACCATCTTTTTCCTAAAATCAAGCCAATTGTTTATCCAATTTTGCATTCTCTCTGGATTCCTTGCGATCTAACCTTCCAAAGCAGCATACCATGTGCGATCTGATGAAATGCCTGACTGAAAGCCACACAGATCTACCCTCCTCAACCTTCATGGTCACTTCATCAAATAACTCTAACAACTTTGTGAGGCATGATCTCCCACTCACAAATTCCACTTCATCTCAGCCCTTAAAGCATTAGCAATCCGAGCGGATGCTGGGAAAATTAAACTTCCCTACAACTACAATCCTATTGTTCCTGCAATTCTCCTCACTCTCCCTGCATATTTGTTGCTCTAATTCCCATTGACTGTATAATACAACGCCAACAATGTCACCATCCTCTTGCTTCTTGCTCAACCAATAAAGCCTCACCGGATGATCGTCCAGCTGTTTCGACTACTGCTGTGATACTCGCCTTAAAGAAAAATGTAACTACTCTTCCCATTCCCACCAGGTCTGTCCGACCATAAGCACCTGTACCTTGGCACATTTATCCAGTGCTGTCCATCCCTTCACCATGATTCTGCAACGTCGATAATATCCCAGTCTCACCCTAATGATCCACACCCTGAGTTCAACTGCTTTACCTGTCAGTCCTCTTGCACTGAAATAAATGCAATTGTAGCCAACAGGCATTCCATGTTTCCTGTCGTGTTCCAGCCAGGACCTGTCTGTTCAACCTGCTATTTATGATTATTGTATCTCCTTCCAGCCTTGCACTTGCATCCCTGCTGTTGAGGATATCGAATGATCAAAAAATCTGTATGAATATCCCCTGCACGGATTCCGTAGCCATACATTTATCTGCCATACGCTCCTGTTCTTAATCTCACGAGCACATGACACGGGAAATAATCTGGAGATTATCAGCAAAGAGGATGTGCAAGGGCAGCGAGAGAGAGAGAGAGAGAGAGCGAGACAAAGGAAGAAGCGGGCAGCGAGAGCGGGAGAGCGAAAAGAACGCAACTGGATCAGGACAGCGAAAAGACTACAGCAAGAAGGGGAGAGCGAAAAGAGGGCTGGAGGAGTCATAACAAGGAAAGAACCCTCTGGCCTCCCCTTCCACCCCACCAACCACGAGATTCACCGCATCACCCTCCACCATATTTGTCACTTCCAAACAGGACACAACACCAGAGACATATTTCCTTCCCCAGACTACCTTGTCACGTCCAGACCCCTACCAAACCAACTTCCTCTCCAGACACCTTCCCTGACCATCGCAAGAAGTGCAAAACTTGCGCCCATACCTCCACATTCACCTCATTTTAAACCCCAAAGGATCCTTGCACATCGGACAGAAATTAACCTACACGTCCACTCACGTCATCTACTGCAGCCATTGCACAGAATGTGTCCTTTAGCTGTTTAAATTTCCATCTCTTGTTACAAGTGAAAGTTTAGCAACGATTTTCGATCAGATATATTTGTACAAAAACACTCTCTGCCTAAATGCAGCATGACGCAAATAAAATCAGGCTTGTACACACAAATAGCAACGTAAATAGTGTCTCTCAGGTTTCAGTAAAGTTGTAATTGTAACAAAATGAAATCAAAACACTACCCACCATCCCGACCTTGATGTTCAATGACGTTCCCATTGCTGAAATGTGGAAAAGTTGCATCCTGGATTGGACCATTCATTTCTCACTGAATCTGAATTACGTCTTATAACCTGGTGAAACATCAGCAGGTCAGAAGCTGGGAATTCCATAGCATCCACACTTAATGCTGCCGAGGTGACAGCAGGCCGTTTGATTAATCAGATGTCTACCATTTGAGCAAGAACTCCATTCTCCATCCCCTTTTGGGGAAGCAGTGTGCACCATGTAAAGAATCAGTTTCAGAGCGATGGAAACTGCACTGTTGATGTATACGTGAGTTGTTTCTTTCGGTGACAATATGATTTGAAAAATGTGAGGCTTCATAAATTTCAGAGCCTATAAATACTTTGGGTCTTCTCGCTGCTCGATATATTTAACAATTCAATTAAAGGACAGTTCAACACATTCTTCAATTGCTCTCTGAAATTAGTCTCGGTCACGTCAGAACGGCAAATGTTTTATTTTTGATTTTTGTAGCAACTCAGCAGCTGCAGCATGAAGCCTATTTCACGTGCAAATTCTGGCAACCATAGGGGACTTCGACCAAAGTAATGCATGTATATCCATATAGAAAAAAACATCAGCTTTGTCCATATTAAGACAAAATTCTCCGCGTTCACAGACTGGAAAACGATTGATTTACTTCCATTATTCACGTTCATCTCCTTCGTCTCAAATCGCAGAGACAACATCACGAGGGATCGAACAAAATTGTCCTAAGACTCAAAAGACATGCTTTACATCACGAAATAATTGACTAATCTGAGAGATGCACAGGAATTTTTGTAGGAAAAAACTTTTGCTTTTGCAGTTACGTGGAAGGTCAGCAGAGATTTGCATTGGATCAGTTTTAACACAAGAGGAACAAAGAGAGAAAGAGAGAGTAAGGGAGACTATCAGCCTCAGATACATGACTTTATTAAAGTCATTCATTCAAAACGTTTCCGTCGCTCTCTCTCTCTCTTGGTCAAACACACACACATGCATACACACTCACACGCATGCATCCATGCACACATACAAAGAAGCAGACACACAGATATTGGGTCGGAGCAGATCATCTATGAAGTGAGTCTGGCTGCCTAGCCTGCTGCGCTTTTCCAGCATCACACATTTCAACTGATGGATCTCTTTGTCAGTTTGCGATTCGATGAATGCGTGGGTCTCCCTGAGGTTTCAGGAATCACATGGGACCCAATCTCTACAAAATAATGAGTCTTCTGGAACTTTTATAGGACACAAGAAAGCCATATTATTTTTATATATATATATATATATATATATCCAGTTTTCTTTTAAAATCTCCTATGGAAGCCACCTCCACCACTCTCCCAGGGAGTGCACTCCAATCCTGATAACTCTCTGAGTAATAACTCTGAATGGGATAACATGAGGGGAGTATCGGACCAGAGTAACCTGAGGAGCTTTTTTCGCAAATCCGAACAAATGTCTGACTGAAGACCTTTCTCCTCATCTCATTCCTAGCTCATTGGCTGACAATCTTGAAATTATCATCCCACTTATTTACCAAACAATAAGTGGAGACAAAATATTCTTTTTTTACTCTGTCAAAAATGTTCACAATTTTGAACACCTGAATGAAGTTACCTCTTTTTGGCACCAAGTACAACAAACCAAGTTTCTCTAATCGTTTTTGTCTAAAATCCCGCATGAATGACCGTTGGTGCACACTTTTGCTACTGCACGTCGGTGGTAGACGGTTGGGTAGGGATGTCTCAGATCGGCTGCAGAGCATTCTGAAGAGGGAGGGCGAACAGCCAGTTGTCGTGGTGCACAAATGCACCAATGATATAGGTAATAAAAGGGATGCAGTTCTCCTAGCAGAATTTAGGGAATTAGGACCACATTGCAATGTAGGATGTTGACGCATTCATTCAACATTAGGATTGCTACCAGTGTCACGTGCTAGACACAGTAGAAATTAAAGAATAGGCGTGGCTTGGTAGATGGTGCAGGAGGGAGGTGTTTTGATTTTCAGGACATCGGGACCGTTGTATATAAGGTGGGACGATTACAAATTGGATAGTCTGCACCTGGGCAGGACTGGAAACAATGTCCTACGGGGTGCTTTTGCTAACGTTGTTAGGGAGGTTTAAACGAACGTGGCAGAGGGGTGAGAACCAAATGAGGAGGTTAGTGGAGCGCAACCCGGTATTAACTAAAGATTGTTCGGAACAGGATAATGAAATTAACGTGACTGAGGGGAAGAGTAGACAGGGGGCAGGTGATGAACGCAAATGGATAGGTGGTCTGAGGGGCACGTTTTCTAAAAGTGAGAAGTGCAGTTGGTGAGGCAGATGAATATGGGCATGAATTATTACCTGGGAGTATGATGTTATTATTAGTACCGAGTTTTGGTTGATGGAAGATTTGCAAATAAAATTCCCAGGATACAGATGGTTCAGTCTGGATAAAGTGTGAGGTAAAAGAGGTGGAGAATTTGCACGACTGGTCAGCAAGGACTATGGAGGGCACGAGCATTGAGACAACATGGGCAGCATTTACGAATAGGAAATAGGAAAAGGGTGTTTAAAATGTTGCGGCTCACCTACAAGTCTTCCAAAAATGAGTGTCAGATCGAGGTACATATGTATTGGCAGATTATGGAAGTGTGTCGGAGCAACAAGATGGTGGTGATAGAAGATTTTAATTTTCCCAACATTTACTTGGATTCACTTAGTGTTAGAGTTCTCATTGGAAGTAGCATCCAAGAGAGTACATAATTAGTCCAGGAGGGTATATACATCGTCCGACTCGGGAAGCGGCCATTCTCGATGTGTTGCTGGGGAAGGAAGTGAATAGGTGTTTGAAGTTTCAGTTGGACATAATTTTGGTAATAGGGATCACATTTACATAAGTTTCAGAATATTCTTGGACAAAGCCGAATTTAGGACTAAAGTAAGAGTGCTAAATTGGGGGAAGGCAAACTCTAGAAAAATGTGGCAGGAGCTTTGGATTGAGGATTGGGAGCGCCTGTTTGAAACCAAATCCTGATTTGATATGTGGGAAGCCTTTAAAGATAGATTTATTGGGGAAAGGATAGACAAGCTCTGAGGAAATGTGGGATAGCACTGGTAAAATCAGGGAGCCAGGGACGCCAGGTGAGAATAACTAAGAGGAAAAAGGAAGCTTAAATAAGGTCTAGGCGACTGAAAACAGCCGAAGCTTTGGAAGAATATCCAGAAAGTAGGAGCAATCTGAAATGAGGCAAAAAACGGTCTAAAATGGGTCGTAAAATATCTTTAGTGACCAGGGTTAAGGAAAATCCCAAAGCTCTTTATTGATATGTAAGAAGGAAGAGGGCAACTCCACTCAGGATTTGCCCAGTCAAGGACAAAGGACGTAAGTTATGCGTGGAGTCAGAGAAAATGGGTGAGATTTTTAATGACTACGTTGACTCGGTATTCATCGAGGAGAAGGATATGACAGTGTCGAGGTTAGAGAGAGATGTTGATACTCTAGTTCAAGTCTGCCAAAGGAAGGAGGACGTGTTGGAAGTTTCGAAAGGCATTAAGGTGTCGAGTCCCCAAGTATGGACGGGTTCTGTCCCAGGATACTGAAGGAAGCGAGAGAGAAAATAGCTGGAGCCTTTAAAAATGTATTTTCAGCACATTTGAGCACGGGTGAAGCCCTGGATTACTGGAGAATTGCTAATGTTGTCCCCTTGTTTAAGAAGGGTGGCTGGGATGATCCAGGACATTATTGACTGGTTAGCCTATGTTCGTGGTAGCGAAGCTGCTGGAAAAGATACCGAAGAATGGGATTCATTTACTTCTGTAAGAAAATGCCTTATTAGTGATCGGAAATATGATTTTGTGTCGGGAAAGGTCATGTCTTAACAACTTAATAGAATTATTCGAGGAAGTGACAAAGTTCATTGATGAGTGAAGTGCTGTAGTTGGTGTTCAGTAAGGCTTTTAATACTGTTCCGCATGGTAGGCTGATCGCGTAAGTGAAGTCACATGAGGCCCAGTGCGTACGAGTCATATGGATCGAGATCTGGCTGTGCAGCAGAGGACAGAGCATAGTTGTGGAAGGTAGCTTCTCAAAACGGAGAAGTGTGAGCAGTGGTTTTCCACAGCGATCTGTGTTGGGACCACTCTTGTCTGTGATTTACAGAAATGATTAGAGGAAGGTGTAGATAATATGATTAACAAGTTTGCAGATGGCAACTTTTTTTTGTATTCGTAGATAGTGAAGGGGACGATTAGAGAATGCATCAGAACATAGGTAGATTGGAGAGTTGGGCAGAGAAATGTCAGATGCAGTTCAATAGGGGCAAAAGCGAGGTGATGTAATTTTGAACTTCCAAATCAAGAGTGAATTATACAGTAAATGGAAAAGCCCTGGGAAAAAATGATATCCAGAGAGATCTGCGTGTTGACGTCCATTGTCCTGTGAAGGTCACAACATTGTCGATAGATTGTTCAAGAAGACACACGGCATGCTTTCCTTCATCGGACGGGGTATTGACTATAGGCTTGGCTGGTCATCTTCTAGCTCCCTCGGAGTTTCGTTCGGCCAAAATTGGAATAGTGTGTACAGTTATGTTCGCCACATGATGTAGATGTTTTGGAGAGGTGCAGAGGAGGTTCACCAGGATGTTGTCTGGTATGGAGGGTGCGAGCAATGAAGAGAGTTTGAGTTTTCATTGGATAGAAGGACGTTGAGGAGGGACCTGATTAAGTTCTACAAAATCAGGAGAGGTAGAGACAGGGTGAATAGCAAGTGGTGTTTCCGAGAGTGGGATTTCAACTGTTAGGTATCACGAGTTCAAGGTGACAGGGAACATTTCAGGGAGATATACGTGGAAATTTCTTTATGCAGAGGGTAGTGGGTGCCTGGAACGAGTTGCCAGTGGAGGTGGTAGAGGTCGGCACGATAGCGTTATTTCAGATATATTTAGACAGATATATGAATGAGCTGGGAGCAGAGTGGTACAGATCCTAAGAAAATAGGCAGCATGTTTAGATCGAGGATCTGGAGCAGAGCGAGCTTTGGAGGACTGAAGGGTATTTTCGTGTGATGTAATTCTCTTTTGTTCTTTGACAAATGGTCAGTATGAATGACTTTAACGAAAAGGTCTGTTTCTCTGCTATCCATCTTTATGAATCGAATGACTTTGACGAAGGGGTCTGTTTCTCTGCTATACATCTCTATGAATCCTTGTCTCTAAAATTCTACGGAGTCGCGTGATTTACGTCTTCAGGTGCACGAGTTCCAAATAGTAACTGTGTAAACACAGAACATGATGAAGGAGACTAATCCGGTGCTGGCTTTTAAGACAAGATAGACTGAACCTAAATGTGATCTTTCCGTTATACATGGGGTTGGGGTTTCCTCAGCTGAAATATTGTGTGCGGTTCTGGGCTCCTTATTGAAAGATGGATGTAAATTTGTTGGAACTGGTGAAAAAGGCCGTTTCATGGATTGATTCCCTGGAATGACCGTTTTGTTTGACGATATAAGGTTGGAGTGATTGTGCTTGCTCCCTCTGGTGTTTTGAGGAGTGAAGGGGAGTGGGGGAAAGGTTGTGTACTACCTCAAACTGAACCTTCCTTTGCAATGTGTCTGAGATACTCGCAATGACCTGCTGTTAAATAAACGGCCCCAATCCCTTCTCTGTGTGGTACATCCTTTCTCTCTCTCTCACCCCGCACCCTCCCACAAACACTACAACATTTACCTTCATCAGTTCCTGGACACCTTGTAACTAGGAAAGTGAGGCACCCAGCCATGGTCTAACTGAAACCCCGAATTTGGAGCACACACGACATTATTTTTGCTTTCCATCGGGACAGGTGGAATGAAAATCTGCCACTGTATCCTACCAACACTGTTTGCCATACACTTTAAATGCACGTACAGCTTTCTTACGTATCATTTCAATCCTATTGCCTCTCTTACCCGTAACTATTAGTGGTCAGTATCTTTCAATTTTTTGAGATGAGGTTACCGCCCCTGAAATCATTCAGTGCGTCTTGTTGTTGATCTCCAAATGTTCACTCTGGGTCCATGCTTTTGACCAGTTGGTGAAAACCTGCCCACTGATAGGATCACATAAGCCGCACTGTATTTTGTCAAAGTGTATCTACTGGACAGTGTCCAGGTCACACCAGTGATATTGTTCCTTCACTCGAAAGCACTCCATCTTGCTGTTGTGTTCGAGCCACATTTTTTGTTTTCTTTACTATTCTTCCTTCAATTGTGAGACTCATCAATCCTCCCTGCTACATTCTGATAGATATGTAACAGATTCATCAGTATCAAACCATGACAGATCTGGCTCAGACCAAAGAGCATTAATTTAAGATGAAGGAGCAAGTGGTTTCTAGGAGATCTGAGATGTTCTCTTCAACCGGGCATGTAGACAGTGGTGGATGCAGTTACTCTCACAAAACTTTAACACAATGTCTGGACGAGCACTTGACATATTGGGGCTTAACAGGCTCTGACTTCATGTTTAGTGCAAATTGAAAGAATATATTGGTATTACAGTAATATGGTCCTGTCCATCTCTATACGCTATTTCTGTAATCAGCTCTCAATCAAATCAAACAAAAAAGCTCAGCATTATAAATTGAAAGACTTTGCTGTTTGCATGTTTGTTTTTTGTGAAGTCCTATTTTCAGGATTTCTCAATGGGAAAGCAAATGTTTTGTGATCTTGTGAGGACAAGTCGTGTTACTATAAGAGAGGTCACCAGAACTTATTTATTCAGAGACGACAAGTAAGGTCAGTCTCCAGGAGTCCTCGTTGTATCACTGGAGAGTTACTGTGTTCTCGTCATAAAGGCGACATTCCAAAGTATCATCTCATGGTATCAAAGAGAGCCATGAGCTGTGGCATGCAGGCGGATCAGTATCGGAAAAAAAGAGGGAGAGGAGTGATCAAAATCGGGGAAGGACACACTAGACTATTACAGCAATGGAACCGAACTTGGAGATAGCGGACTGGAATTTCACAAAGATGGACAGAAGATTCCATTCGCAAATTAGCATTGGATGACAGTCTAATATCGAACACGATACGTTCTTCTGCTGCTTCAGCTCATTCCTTGCTTTTGTTGGTGTCTTAGATAAGTGTGTCGATACAGTAAACTTCGTTCACGAACTGGAAGTGAGGGGTCTATCAAATGAAGAGAGATCGATCAGTTTAGATGTTTCTTCTGCCTGTTATGGTCTGAGCTGACTGCGGAGATCCTGTGTGATGGACAGAGACACTCGCAACAGGTTTTCATTTCCCACAACCCATGATGATCCCATCTTCCCAGCCTCTCCCCTTGTATTTTAAAACCTACGAAGACCAAATGAGCTTCAATACCACGATTGAAGCTCCTCTCTAGTGAAATGACTGTGCCTGGCTCATCCGTATCATTACCATCCTGACTTCTTGAACAAAGATCCTCCAGACCAGCTCGTTATCCCGCCTAATTAGTTTTGACCTGAAATTGCCCTCATCAAACCAAGTTACGTCAAACTTAGGCTTTTGACATTTGAAGCTTAATATCCTGGTTTGTGCACTCTCTTTCTCTAGAACACAGGCATTCACTCCCTCAGACATCGATGCCTGGCCGCAGCAGCATGTGTTACTTATAGGATGCACTGCACAATTGCAACAAAAATAGTTAACCAGCAATTTCCAATATCATGGCCACTTACACCTAAAAGGACAAGGACAGCAGATACATGGGAGCACCACCACAGCAAGTTCCCCTCCACGCCATTCACCGTCTATGATTTGGAAATATATTGGCCATCAATTCAGTGTCACTGAGTCAAAATCTGGGAACTGCCTCGTTAACGACATCAATGTATGTGAATCCCACAAACTCCAGCAGTTTAAAAAGACAGCTCACCAGAACCATCTCACTGCATCAAATCGAGACCAGCAATAAAATGTGCTCACATACCATAAGTAAGAATAATTCATGGATTGAAGATTGGAAATTGACATTGTAATGACTCTCACAGAATGTCCTTCTTCTTTCAGTAATGTGTGCTTTACTAGTCAAAATCTCTTTCCTGAAAAATGATTTTTGACGTTGCATCATTTCTCCTTGATTTTTTCAGCAAAAAGGAATTATTTGCGATTTTAGTCATTTGCCATCCTTTTTTGCCAAAACGCCCAAACGTCATTGGCGTCTTCAGAAACTCGATTCCTCACTGCCTTACTCCTCATTCTTTTGCCCAACCGAATGTCATCCAAAAACATGCCTGTTATACAATAAACCCTTGTGAAACCTGCGATTGAGACTTGAGCCTGTCATTGACCCCTGATCAATAGGATGTCTTTGTATCCTAAGTTCAGAAGAAGGGTAACTGGATCTAAAATGCTGACCTGCTTTCTCTGCACATGAGCTGGTAGATCTGCAAACCTTAGATTCTCCAGCAGTCTCTGCTTTCCTGACAGATTACCTTCTGTCAGCCCAACTAATAAACCAGAACTACTGCAATATTTTGGGAATCGGATTCATTAACAGCAAGTACTGCAAAAAGACAACATGTCTAGCAGCATCAGGAAACAAAAATCAGACTTAGCATTTCAGATAGAGCGACCCTTCTTCCGATCCACTTCTCCTAATGTTGAAGGAAGAACCTTAATATGTCTTATTCGCTGCAACCATTACCAGGGACTGAGCCATCATTATAATGCCACTCAAGAAGAGTGTTGGTGAGCTGCCTTCTTGAAACGCCGCAGGTCCACATGCTATAGGGAGATGCACAATTCGCTGAGGAAGGCGATTCCAGGACTTGGATCCAGCCACACTGAAGAAACGGCCATTTTATTTCCAACTACACAATGGTGAGTGTCATGGAAGTGATTTTGCAGCTGATGGTGTTCCGATGCATCTGCTGCCTTTGTACTTCCAGAAGAAAATGTTTGTGAGTTTGGAAGGTGCTATTTAAGACTCTTTGGTGAATTTCTGTAGTACATCCTGCAGGTAGCACCCATCATTGCTATTGAGTGTTCTTAGTAATTTGAGTGGACGTTTGTCGATGTGGTGCCAATCAAGTGGGCGTCTTCTCTTCGGTAATGTTGAATTCCTGGAGTTTTGTTGAATTTGCATTCAACAGGGTAATTGGGTGTATTGCATTATGCTCCAGACTTGTACCTTGTCGATGATGAATGGGGCTTTGGGGGGATTCAGGTGATGAGCGTCTCATTGTACGATTCCCACCCTCCACTTTCTGCGACAGTGGGAGCAATGTGAGTGAAGATCGGGCTTGCTGGGAAAGTAAATTTCCCTCAAAAAGGACTGACCTCGAGAGTGAGTGAGCTCGAGTGTAGTAAAGGAGCACATGACGAATGCAAAAGGATAGCTGGTCTGAGGTGCATTTGCTTTATTGCAAGAAGTATAGTAAGTAAGGCAGATGAATTTAGGGATTGGCTTAGTATCTGGGAGCATAATGCTATTGCTATAATGAAAACTTAGTTGAGGAAAGGGGAAGAACGGCAATTCGATATCGCAGGATATACATGATTCATGAAGGATAGAGATGAATGTATCAGAAAGGACCTCACAGCCCTGCTGAAGGAAGGCAGATAGAGGACTGGAGCAATGAGGTATTATAGGCAGAGCTTAAAAATAAAGAGCATGTGGTAACACTGTTGGCGCTGTATGACAGGCCAAACAACGGTGAGTGTGAGATTGAAGTACAAATATATAAACAAATTATGGCTAGATGTAGGAGCAACAGTGTGGTGGTATTGGGAGATTTTAATTTTCCAGCATTGATTCAGAGTCACTTCGTGTTAGAGTTCTACAAGGAGCAAAATTTGTAAGGAGCATCTAGGAGGGTTTTATATAGGAATATGCAAATAGTGCAACTCGGAATTGGGTCATACTGGAACTGGGGTTGGTAAATTAACCCAGCCAGGTGATCGAAGCTTCAGTAGGGATTATTATGGGAATAGTGATCACAAATCCATAACTGTCAGAAGGCTCATGGACAAAAAGGAGAGTGGTTCTCAACGAAGAGTATTACATTGATGGAGGACCAAAGGCGGCAAAATTGGGCAGGAACTGGCGAATGCGGATTGAGAACAGCTCTTTGAGAGTAAATTCACATTTGAATTTGGGAGGCTTTTGAAGAGAGATTGAGTAGAGTGCAGGACATACATGTGCCTGTGAAAATGAGGGCGAGAAATGGCGCAATAAGGGAACCATGGATGGAGAAATTGTGATACTAGCGAAGAGGACAAAGGAAGCAAACGTAAGGTCTAGGAGACTAAATACAGATGATGCTTTGGAAGAATATCAGGAAAGTAGGATAAATCTGAAACGAGGAATTAAGAGGTCTAAAGAGGATCATGAAATAGCTTGGGCAAACAGCATTACGGAAAATCCCAAAGCTTTTTATTTGTATATAAGGGACAAGAGGGTAACTCGTCAAAGTGTTCGCCCGCTCATGGAGCAAGGGAGAAAGTTATGCATACAGTCAGATTCTTAATGAATACTTTGCATCGGCATTCTCTGAAGAGATGGATATTACGGATGTTGAAGTGAGGGATATATGTTTGTTTTCTCTAGATCAAGTTGCCGTTGGTAACGAAAAATTGTTGGCTTTTCTAAAGGGGATCAAGGTGGACAAGTCTTCAGTTTTTAATAGATTATATCCTCGGCTTCAGCGGGATGTGAGACGGGAATTACCTGGAGGCTGAGCACATATCTTTGCACCATCATAGAACTCGTGTGAGGTCCTGGGGTTTCGGAGAATTACGAATGGCGTCCCTCTATTTAAAAAGGCTAGCAGGGATAGACTGGTCAGCCTGCCGTCAGTGGTGGGGAAAATGCTGGAAAAAGATACTGAGGCAGAGGATGTAATTTGGATTGGAAGAAAATGGGCTTATCAGTAAAAAAACAGCATTTTCTGTGTGGGGAAATTCATTTCTTACCAAATTAATAGAATTCTTTGACAAAGTGACAACGTTCATTGACGAGGCATTTGATCATTTTCCCCACGACATGCTGGTGGAGAAAGTGAAGTTGCATGGCGTCCAGGATGTACCAGCTATATGAATCGAGAACTCGTTGGGCAGCAGGAGACAGAGAGTAGTAGTGGAAGGGAGTTTCTAAAAATGGAGATCAGTGGTGGTTCACAGGGATCCGTGTTGTGACCATTGCTGTTTGCGATCCGCAGAAATGTATAAATGGTTTGATTAGTAGTTTTGCAGATGACAGGAAGATTGGTGGAGTAGCAGGTAGTAAAGTTGACTGTCCGAGAATGCAGCAGAATATAGGTAGATTGGAGAGCTGGGCAGAGAAATGGCAGATGGAGTTCAATCCGGGCATGTACAAGGTGGCACATTTTGGAAGATTCAATTCAAAGCGAACCATATGGTAAATGGAAAGGCTTTGAAGAAAATTGACGTCATGAGAGATGTCTGTATTCAGTTCCACTGTACCCTGAAGATGGCAAAGCAAATAGATAGAGTTTTCAAGAAGGGTAATAAAATGCTGTCACAACCATAGATACTCACATCCCACAAATGAATAAGAATAATGCATGGAACGAAGTTTGGAAATTGACATTATAATGCCTAAACATTTGCTATCCTAAATATTGCCTTTTATACCAGTAAACTCCCGGGAAACCAGTGATTGAGACTTGAGCCTGTCATTGTTCCGTGAGCACCAGTAACTGTTTGTCTGCTGAGTTCGAATAAAGGTTCTCTGCACCAGAAAAGCTGACTCGGCTTTCTATACACCTATGCTAACCGACCTGCATGCTTCAGTTTCTCCAGCAACAGCTGATCTCATAAATGATGACCCTCTCACAGCCATACGACAGCACCAAACAAACCGGAAGAACTGCTTATTTTTGGAAATCAGATACACAAACATAAGGTACTGGAAAAACACAACACGACTGGCAGCATCAGTGAACAAAACTCAGACTTAACTTTTAAGATACAGTGACCCTTCCTCCGAGCCAGTGCTCCCACTGTTCAAGACAGAACGTCAATATCTCTTATTCTCTACAATGTTTACTATGGACCGGCATCCTAATTATGTTGTTGGTTCAATACCCAGTTGTATTCACTGATTCAAAATTCTTGAATTCAATTGAAACTTCCGTTTTGAGTCTTATTTTCCAGTCATCTTGCATTTTTCCCCCTGCTCTGGTGGAATGTGGATGTCAATGGCTAAGAGCAGAATTTATTGCTCGTCTGGTGCTGCCTCTCCATAAGATGTTGGTTAGCTGCCTTCCTGAAACGCTGCAAGTCCACATGCTCAAAGGTCAATATACAATTCTCTTATGGAGGGGATTCTGGACATGATCCAGCTACAATGAAGGAAAGGCCAATAGATTGCTAAGTCAGAGTGGCATAGAGGTAAACGTGCAGATCGTGGTGTTCCCATGTACCTGCTGCCGTTGTCCTTCGAAAATGAAAAGTTTGTGAGTCTGGAAGGGGCTGTCGAAGTAACTTTTGAAAAGTTGTGCAGTGCATCCTGCAGGGAGAACACATTATTGCTACTGAGCGTCATTAGTTAAGAGAGTGGACGTTTGTGAATGTGATGCCAATGAAGTTGATTGTTTGTCTTCGACGATGATGAATTCCCTAACTGCTGTTGAAATTGCATCAAGCGATGCATTTGGGGAGTATTCCCTTATCATCCTGACTTGTGTCTTGTCGATTGAGAAGAGGGACTTGGTGGGATTCAGGAGGTGAGTGATACATTGCAGGATTCCCAGGGGCTATTTTCAGCAGTAGTGGCGGTAGTGAGAGCGAGGACTAGGGTTCGACCGGGAAGGTAAATTTTCTTCAAGGAGGGCTTACCTGGGAGCCAGTGGACCCGGGTAGTCAGGTTAACTGATATATCTTGTCTTTCTCGAAATGAAAGAATAGGCAGGATGAACGAATGACTTGAGAGTTGGTGCAGGAGACATGAGTGCAGACGTTTGGGACATTGGGACCGGTTGTGCGAGAGCTTTGACTATTTCAACTTGGACGGTTTGCACCTGGACTGGACTGGAGTCAATGTCGTTGAGTGTCCTTTCGCTAATGCTGTTGGGGAGGCTTTAAATGAATGTATCAGGAGAGTGGGAACTAAATGAAGAAGTTAGAGGATAGTGAGGAGGTAGTAACTAAACACTGTAAGGAACGAGGTAATGAAGTAAGCGTGACTGTGTGGGGGAGTAGGAAGGAGAAAATGATGAACGCAAATTGTCAGCTCTTCTGAGTGCATTTGTTTTAATGGGAGATTTGTAAAAGTTAAGGCAGATAAATTTAGAACTTCAATTAGTACCTGGGAGTATAATGTCATTGATTTTACTGAGACTTGTTTGACGGAACAGCAAAATTGATAACTACATATCTCAGGATACAGAGGCTTCAGGTGGGATAGCGAAGGAGGCAAAGGGCGTGGAGAAGTTGCATTAATGGATGGAGAGAATATCATAGGCGTGCTGAAGGAGGGCATATGGAGGACTCGAGCAGTGAGGCAACATTGATAG
Organism: Chiloscyllium plagiosum; assembly: GCF_004010195.1. Taxonomy (NCBI): domain Eukaryota; kingdom Metazoa; phylum Chordata; class Chondrichthyes; order Orectolobiformes; family Hemiscylliidae; genus Chiloscyllium; species Chiloscyllium plagiosum. The sequence continues at coordinate 2,945,565 of NC_057758.1, forward strand.
AGCTTAAAAGTAGGAAGGATGCGGTAACAATTTCGGAATAGTGATCACAATTCCATAAGCTTTAGAATATTGATTGACAAATTCGTGATTGGTCCTAAATTGAAATGCTAAATTGTGGGAAGGTCAACTACAGCTAAATTCAGCAAGTGCTGGGTGTGTTGATTTGGAGCACCTGTTTGAGGGTAAATCCACCTTTGATGTGTGGGAGGTTTATCAAGAGGGATTGATTAGAGTGCAGGACGAACGTGCCTGTGAAAAATGAGGAATAGAAATGAAAAGTTTAGGGAACCATGGATGACAGGAGGAACTGTGAGATTAGCTGAGAGGAAAAGGCATGCAGAGCTAATGTCTAGGCGCCTCAGAACAGATGAACCTTTGGGTGAATATCAGGATAGTAGGACCAATCAGAAACGAGGAATTAAGAAAGCTAAGAAGCGCAAACGGGCTTAAGCAAAATCCAAAAGCCATTTTGTCTCATATACGAAGCAAGAGGGTAAGTGGAGAAAGAATTGCGCAACTCAAAGAGAAAGGAGTGAAATTACGCTTGAAGCCACAGAAAATGGGTGAGACTGTTAATGAGTTCTTTGCATCGGTATTCACTGAAGAGATTGACATGATGGATATTGAGGTTTGGGACAGATGTTTGATTACTCTCGGTAGTCGGCACAAGTATGGAGGAACTGTTGGGTGGTCTCAAACACGTAAACGTCGATAAGTCCCCAGGTTCGGTTGGGATCAAGCCCAGGATGCTGAGGGAAAGGAGAGAGGCAATAGCAGGGACATTTACAGATATCCCTGCAGCATCCTTCAACACTGGTGAGGTCCTGGAGGACTGGCAAATTGCTAATGGTGGCCGTGTGTTTTAGCAGTATAGTAGGGATAATCAAGATAACTATACATCAGCGATCCTGACGTCCGTGGTGAGTAAGCTGCTGGAGAACAAACTGTGGCACAGAAACTAATTAGATATCAGTGACATTCAGCTTTGTTTTGTGCAGGGAAAGTAATGCCTTACAAACTTCATATAATTCACTGTGGAAATGATAAAGTTGATTGGTGAAAGAAGGACTGTAGATGTCAAAAATATGTACTTTAGGAACGTGTCTGCTCAATTTCCCCATGGCAGTCTGATGGAGAATGTGAAGTCGCATGGGGTCCGGGGTGCACGAGCTATATGGATAAGAGAACTGGCTGTGCAGCAGAAGACATAGAGCAGTAGTCGAAGGAAATGATTCAAAATGGAGAAAGGTGAAGAGTGGTGTTCCACGGTGATGCGTGTTGAGACCACTATTGTTTGTGATATATAAAAATGACCTGGAAGAAAGGAGATATTGTCTGATTAGCAAGTTTAAAGATAACACTAAGATTGATGGAGTAGCAGACAGCAAAAGGGAATGTCAAAGTATGCAGCAGAATATGGAAAACCTGGAGAGTTTGTAGGACAAATGGCAGATGGAGTTCAACCAGGCAGATGCATGGTGAAACATTTTGGAAGATCCAGTACAAGAATGAACAATACGGTAAATGGAAATGGTCTGGGGAAAATTGATGACCAGAGAGATCTGCATGATCAGTTCCATTGTACCCTGAAGGTGGCAGGGCAGGTCTATAGAGTGGTCAAGAAGATATATGGATTGCTTTCCTTCATCAGACAGAGTACTGAGTACAAGAGTTGGGAGGTCATGTTACAGTTTTATAGGACTTTAGTTCCGCCACATTTGGTACAGTTATGGTACAATTCTGGCCGCCACATTATTAAAAGGATTCGGATGCTTTGGCGAGGGTGCAGAGGAAATTCACCACGATATTGCCTGATATATAGTGCGGAAGCCTTGAAAAGAGGTTGAGTTGGTTGGGATTACTTTCATTAGAATAACAAAAGTTGGGGGAGGGAGGGGGGGTTGATTGAGATATACAAAATCGTGAGAGGTATACACGCGGTGAATACCAGGAAACATTTTTTTCACAGACTGCGGAACTCAGTTACTACGGATCATGAGTTCAAGATGAGACAGGAAACGTTTAAGAGAGAAATGGAAAATCATTTACGGAGTGAGTGGTGGATGCCTCAAACACATTGACACTGGTGGTTGTAGAGGCAGGCATGATAGCGTCATTTAAGATGTATCTCGACAGACATATGAAGGGGCAGGGAACAGAGTGACACAGATACTTAGAAAATAGTTGACAGGGTTACATAGAGAATGTGGATCGGCACAGGCTTGGAGTGCCAAAGCGCCTGTTGCTGGGCAGGTTTTTTTTTTGTTGTTCATTGTTCGTTGTTCTTTGTTATTTCTTTGAAGCCTTTTCACTTGTAAAGCTAGACTAAAACATTGTGGAAAATGACTTGGTCAGTGAAAAGCGGGTAGAGTCAATGAGCATATTGGTGAATGCAGTCATTATGTCCAAAATTTCAATCTGAACACCTCGAACAAGCTGCTGTGCAGTTGCACTGATCTTTTCTCTTCTTCACAGTCCACGTCGAGGCAGCAGGCTTCCCCATTGAGGCATATATGTCTCAGGAAATGCCACAGACTTTCTGCAACATCAGCAAAGATGAAATAGTGCCAGCTACGTCCTCTGTCCGAAACGGGAGTGGGTATAACAATCCCAGTTTCTGAAGAAGTGTGACTGGACCGGAAACGTGAAGAATAGAATCCTTACAGTGTGGAAACAGATCCTTCGGCCCAACAAGTCCAGAATGGCCTTCTGAAGAGTACCGCACCCAGGCACATTCCCTGACCACTCTACACTTACCCCAGACTAATACAACTAACCAACACATCCATGAACGCAATGAGTAACTTAGCATGGTCAGTTCAGGTATCCAGCACATCGTTCGACTGTGGGATAAAATTGGATGAAACCCACGCAGATAGGAGAGAATGTGGAAACTCCAGACAAGCATTTGCACGAGGAAGGAATCGAAACCAATTTCCTGATGCTGTGAGGTAACAGTGCGACCCACTGAGCCACTGTGCCATTAAGTCTGCTCCTCTCTCACCAGATTCTGTCAGACCTGGTGAGATTGCAAGCGATTTCTGCTTTTCATTTTAACTCTCAGCAGTTCGTCTCTGTCATTTGTATTATGCTAGTTATTCACCTCAGCAAATGGAGGCAGGGAGGGGAAAAGCACAGAAAGGCATAGCTTTTGAGAAATATTCATTGGAAAGAAACATGTTCAATTTCATAGCTACACTTGTACACTTTGGCGAATCTAACAGTGAGAGGTGAAAAAAAAGCTCCAAAGGTGATTTAACAGGGGAACACAGAGGGGATTTTCTCTCATTCGATCAGCAAGCTTAAAACAGTGGGATAAATCTTGATTAAGTAAGGCTCTCAAGAGCAGGATCAACCAAATTGGAAAGACGGGGTACAGTCTTTATGAAGAGTTGGTAATCCAGTACTTGTTTCACACTCAGCACGAGTAGCATGCGAGCGACAGCGCTGAGGTTTTCTGAAAGAAATGCGTGAGATTGTGGGCGGCACGGTGGCACAGTGGTTAGCACTGCTGCCTCCCAGCGCCAGAGACCCGGGTTCAATTACCGACTCAGGCTCATTGCCTGTGTGGAGTTTGCACATTCTCCCCGTGTCTGCGTGGTGCTCCGGTTTCCTCCCACAGTCCAAAGATGTGCAGGTCAAGTGAATTGTAACGGGTAAATGTAGGGGTATGGGTGGGTAATCTAATTGAGGATCTGCTGTTCCGCCAATATTCAGGTGTAATTCATGTAACAGGGAGTCCGTATTTGGCGAATACTCCCAACGTATACAGGCCTTAACAGGGTGCCAGAAGCAGTATATAGAATTCATAAGGTTTTTTTTCTGCCAGACGGTCCTCATTCATGTTCAGATTTGGTCTCTATTGCGTCCACATTTGCACGTCCTAAATCTATTCCAGCTTTGGGAGTAATTTTTAACTGCACCATTTGTGATGTAGTTCCAGACCATCAAAAATTATGTTCCAGTCTTATAAAATCTCCTCATGTTTCTTTCGGTTGTCACTTAAGTGTGGGCACATTGCCTTACTTGAAATATTCACTGAGACCCTGCGAGTGTTTCTGTCAGGCCATTGATGCAGAGGATGTCAGATCAAACCTTAGAGAAGCTTAGTGGGTCTGAAAGTATCTGTCGTGTGTGTGTGTGTGTGTGTGTGTGTGTGTGTGTAGCACGCTGGCCTCAAGAGTAATCTGTGGCAACAAGTTCAAAGCTAAACAAAACTGAGTGAAGCCATTCATGCCATCTAATTTAGGTCCCTCTTTATTCTGAGACTCTGCTCCTCTGTGTACTGTAAGACGTAATGTGTACTTCTCAACTGCTGTTTAATTTACATGTTTTATTTTCCTTTCTTGCAGTTAACATACTGGCTATTGCAATTCTTTCTCGGGCTAAGTGTGGTCTATCAAAATGCATCGGTCGGTATCTGGTCGACATGCATCGGTCGGTATCTGGTGGATCTACTGGTCAACATCCTTAACCTGACACTGAGGCATATTCCAATTGTATACAAAACAAAATTTCTGTTTGTGATGTCGACAGCTGTGTACAATGTCCATGCTATTCTTGTCCATGCAGCCACAGACTGTTCTGTCTGGTTCAGTTGCTTTCACCTTTGATCGATTCGTTGCCAGAAACAGAAATGTAAATATTGCACTGTGAAAATTGCAACTGTCGTTTCGGGCATAGTGAGAGTACTGATCTGTTTAAAGAATATTATTTGGTATTTTATGATAACAGGTCAGTATCAGCTCAAGCACCTGCCTTGGTTTTGTAAGGTAAGATCAGGTGCTGAACAATCTTATTTCTGAGGAACATTTGAAATCGCTCATCATCATCTACCCCATGTTTGGCAATACTTTTGATTGTACTGTTCAATACTAAGTTAAAAAATCACACAACAAAAGTCCAACAGGTTTAATTGGAAGTACACTAGCTTTCGGAGCGCCGCTCCTTCATCAGGTTATAGTGGAGGACACAATTCTAAGGCACAGAATTTATAGCAAAAAATTACAGTGTGATGGAACTGAAATTATACATTGAAAAATACCTTGTCTGTTGAGTCTTTCGTCTGTTCGAATACCATGATAGTTTCACTTCTTTCATGTGTAAATCACAAAACCTTTTTTAAAACGTTGCATTCTCAGTTTAGCTGTAACAATGGGCGTTAGCTAGACAATATGTTGAAGGTGTTAGCCCCCTGTGTTCTCTGTCTATGCCATGATGTTTAGATTGATTCTAATCTAAAAAGTAAGAAAACAGAGCTCTATTTGAATTCATGCTATTTTTTGAGCTCAGAGTTTTACATGAATTCATGCAGTTTTTTGGAAAGTACAATGCACGTACAAAGTCACCCCACAAAATATCTGTGTGCATGTGAGTCTTTGTCTATCTGCGTGTGCGTGTTTGGGGTGGGGGCTTGTGAGTGTCTATGAGAGAGAGTGTATGTGTGTGTGTGCATGAGTGTAAAGTGGTCTAAGTCTCTGAGAGGATGCCTGTGTGGGCGTGGGAGTGTGTGTGTCTGTAAGGGCGTATTTGATTGTCTGTGTGCGTGTCTGTGTATATGTGTGTATGTGTGTCTATAGGCGTGCCTTTGTGTGTGTGTGTGTGAGAGAGAGAGAGTGTGTGTAGGAGTGTCTGCGTGTGTGTATAGTGGTCACCTGTATTGTGACATGAACATAAGCTACCGGTTGAGGCCCTCCCTATGGGTATCAAACTTAGCTATCAGCCTCTGCTCTTTCACTTTTCGATGCTGCCTATCCCGAAGTCCGCCTTGGAGGATGGTCACCCGAAGGTCCGATGTTGAATGTCCTGGATCACTGAAGTGTTCTCCCACTGGGAAAGAACACTCCTGTATGTTAATTGTTGTGCCGTGCCCATTCATCCATTGCTGTAGCCTTTGCTCGGTTTCCCCAGTGTACCTTGCCTCAGGGCATCCTTGCCTGCAACGTATAAGATAGACAACGTTGGCTGAGTCACATAAATACCTGCCATGTACAAAGTGGGACGTGTCCCCACGTGTAATGGTGGTATTCATGTCCACACTCTGACACATCTTGCAGCGCCTACCGTGGCTGGGTTGTATGGAGTTGTCCTGAGAGCCGGGCAGCTTGCTAGGAACAATGATTTGTTTGATGTTTGGCGGTTGACACTCCTACACACACAGACACTCTTTCTCATACACACGCGCGCACACACACACACCTATACACACATATACACACATATAGACAGACACATACACAGACACTCAGACACAGCCTTACAGACACACACATTCCCACACCCACACAGGCATCCTCTCAGAGACTTAGACCACTTTACAGTCTTGCACACACACATACACTCTCTCTCCCAGACACTCACAACCTCCCACCTCAGACACGCACAAACAGACAGACAAAGATCCGCATGCACACATATATATTGTGGGGTGAATTTGTACTTGCAGAGTTAGATTGTACTTTACTAACAAACTGCATGAATTCATGTAAAGCTCTGTTTTCTCGCTTTTTAGATTAGAATCAATCTAAACATCTTGGCATGGACAGAGAACACAGGGGGCTAACACCTTCACCATATTGTGCAGCTAACGCCCATTGTTACAGCTAACCTGAGAATGCAACTTTTAAAAAAAAGGTTTTGTGATTTCCACATGAAAGAAGTGAAACTAACATGGTATTCGAACAGATGGAAGACTCAACAGACAATCAAGGTATTTTTCAATTTCAGTTCCATCACACTGTAAATTTTTGCTATAAATTCTGTGCCTTAGAATTGTGTCCTCCACGATCACCTGATGAAGGAGCGGCGCTCCGAAAGCTAGTGTACTTCCAATTAAACCTGTTGGACTATGACCTGGTGTTGTGTGATTTTAACTTTGTACACCCCAGTCCAAAACTGGCATCTCCAAATCTGTTCAATACTGTTGCGTCAGGCTTATTTTACTGGCCAACAGTGCCCGCAGGAAACTGAAGACTCTCAGCAGAGGGAAAAGATGTCACATACCTAACAATGGAGACTCGATGGAAATCCATAATCTTGTTGTTTCTCATTTCAGCCAACTTTGTATGTAATGGGCAGCCTTTATGCTCCATTCTATATGGAAGAGTTTGTGGTGACTGGGACTGAAGACAATCTATCTCTATTATTTCGTGGCAGAAATTGGATTCTTCTGCCAGCTCTCCAGTTACCGTGTGAAATATTTGCATTTATACCTTGACATTGAGCAAATTCAGGAATCAGATGAAGAATGTGTTCAAATATCCAATTTCATTCTTACTGAAATTTTTCAAAATTAAAAAGTTGTTAGAAAGAAAATAGGGAAGCAAAACCACTTCAGGATCAATTCGTTTCACGTTCACTTAGAGTCAGAAGAGAGGCCACAGGTGGTCAGTAAAGACACCTCGACATGTGAGAATCACGTAAAGTGGCGTTATGAAGTTGAAGACGTGTACTGTATCTTTCAGAAAGAGTGAAAGTTTAAAACCTGGCAAACACCAGGTTTGACTGACGGCTTGCACAAAGTGTGCTGGACAATTTGAAGACGTAACACTTAAGCTGTAACGAAGGTACACAACAATTCGAATTCGACCAGGTAGTTATTATTATGCCTGACGTACGTATAAGTAACAATCAAACTTGAATTTTACCGTTTTGACAATATCAAACGAATGAGACAATCCGATGTTTTAGGGTATACAAAGCAGGCATTTTGAACAGTTCGCAGAGAGCGACCACATGCCATTGTCATACAGATTCCCCAACACTTCTGTGTAAAAGATCCCCTTTTCATATGAATCACCTTTGGAGCAGAAAACCAAAGACGTACCATGGGAAATCTCCAAGCAGACGTAGTTTGACACCCGAAGGTGTCAACTGGTTTGGAGAACTGATTTACTTTAAATTTAATAGGGGCTTTAACAGATTGGCATGTTATAGAGTGGGAAGTAGACAACAAAATTTTAAGAGAAAGGAAGGTCATTGTTAGGAATAGGTGTTGTTTAATGTTCTCTTTTGGAGTGAAAGAATAAACAGAGGAATTTTTGTAGTTCTTTGTCACTCATACTTTAACAGATTATGAGGCGAGGGGAGCTTTTCTGTATGTTTGGTATAATTAGGAGAAACACTTTTTAAAATTTTGGTTACTTGCAGTTGGTTAAATTAAACGTGGGAGAAATCACTCTTAAAATTGTGAAGAGTTTCTCTAGTTTGAAGTTGTTACCCAAATTTGCCAAGAATGTTGAAAAAGAAACGACCATAATTTTAGAATTAGGGAAGAGGTTACAATTTTGTTTAAACAACGACAAAAGTGAAACTGAAATTGTACGGGAATTACTCAAACACTTTAGTGTGTCAGACAAACAAACAAGTGGAATTAGAAGATAAAGAAAGGAAGAGATAATGCAAAATGGAGAGAGAAGAAAGATAAAGAGAGGAAAAAGATATAGAAGGAGCTGAAAAAGAAATATGGAGAAGGTTATTAGCTGAGCAAAAAGAGGGAGAAGAAAGGGAGAGAGAAGAAGAGAGAGAAAAGAGAAATGCAGACAGACATTCGACTTCAGACGTTGCGACTTACGACAGTCAATTCTACAGGATGGAGATTAAGAGAGATGGTAATTATAGTACATGTATGACAAAACACTGCCACGTTTTGATGAGAAAGATGACGAAGCGTTCTGTATTACATTGGGAAAATCGGCGAGACACATGGAGTGGTCAGAGAACTTGTGGGTAATGTTAGTTTAGACTAAACTGTTAGGCAGAGCTAGTGAGGCACTTGCAGTTCTGGAAGATACGGACTCAAGAGAATATGGATAAGCCAAGCTGGCTATTTTGAGTGCGTATGAATTGGTACCAGGAACGTGTATACACGTTTTCCGAAACATAAAGAAGGAACCAGGTCAGACTTACAGTGAGTTTTAAAGAATTTAACGTCGTTATTTTAGTAGATGGGTGCGGGCCTTAAAACTAGATTAGACCTATGAGGCTCAAAAAGAAATTATTGTGCTGGAGGAGTTTTTAAAAATCACCTCCAGAGGTGTTGAGAAGTCACGTGGATGTGCGGGAAGCTCAGGAAGTGAGAAGATCAGAAGAGATAGCAGACATACATGGGTGCATAAGGCAAAGATTAGCTTCTGGCAGGAATTTCATTCTGTGAGGGATAAAAATCGGAAGAACTGGAGATCCTACACTATGAAACAAAGAGCAGAAAACACTGGCAATTGTTTACCACAGATTAAAAAAAGCCCAAGAGGGTGGAACGGAGGTGAAATACCTCAGTATTTCCATTGTGTTAAATTGGGATACATAAAGTCACAGTACTAGTCGTAAAATAAATGTGCTGTGGGAAAAAGATGTGGAAAATTACGCTAAACCAATGGCATTACTGAACGTAATTAAGGAAACCCCAAGAAAAATCGATGAGCTACAGGAAAGTGCACAACATATGCAGGGGCTAGGTACAATGTTAGTACGAATTGCAAAGAGTTTACTAAATCTCTGCAAACATTTCGCCTCTTTTGGGAAGGATTAATTTCTAAGATCTGATGGAGAATGGAAGGAAGTTATAACCCTTAAAGATAAAAGATCTAACCAGTCTCTAATAATAAGAGAAGAACGTGATTGCACTCTTTCTGTAAAGTTAGCGCAGAGAGTGATAATTTGTGGAGTTGATGGAGAGAAATACAGCGTTTCCACTGTATAAAATCAGGTTGGAATGCCAACTCAAGGATTTCAAAAGTAACAGTGGGAGTGATTGACAAAGTGTTAGGTCAAGGATTAGTTTGTTTTTGATTGCGATTTAGCAGGATCCACGGTGGGACTAACACCCATTGATGTGGACATCCCAAAGGAACACCAAAGAAATGAGGAGTGAAAAGAAAAATAACCTGTAAGTTTCCTGAACTGTGAAGTAAGAACATACCACTGTAAAACGTCACAACACGAAGCAAAATCTAATGTGAAATATGTAGTAGTTAAGTTTCACTTCAGACAGAAGTGTTTTGTCCTGAAACAATAATGGACTTACAACAGAAAATCGAGACAGCAGCAGACATATATGTTGATGTAAACTCCGAAAAGGATGCAGAGAATATTCATGAGGGTTATTATCTGACAGATAGAATCCTAAGACGAAAATGGAGAATACAGTAGGTTAGTGCAGAGGAGAAACAGGTAGAAGTGCAACAGATTATGCTCCCAGACGCTCACAGACACTAAGTGGAATGTGTCGCACCTGAACTTTCAGCAGTTTATCACCTTGATGTACGGAGGAGTCAGGCTAATGTACAAAAGCATTTCTGCTAGCTGCAACAAACCAGAATGTTGTTACATTTCTTCATCCGTGTCATACGTATCAAATGGTAGGTAAGCCATTGGAGCATTAAAACCAGCACCTTTGATTGTTTGTGTAGGTCCCCTCCCAAAAGTAGGAATCAGTACTTGCAAATCATAACGAATGTGTCGATCAGATTTCCTGAGGCAATTGCATTCCGGAGTATTGAGGCAGAAAGTGTGGGGGAGAAGTTAGTAACTTTCTTCACGTGGTCTTCGCGACCCAGATACATTCAAACAGACCAAAGACCTAATTTTACTGCTCCGCTGTTTAAGGAGATCATGGATCACCGAGGTACACAGCATTTTAAATCAATTGCGTATCGTCCTGAATCCCAGGGAACTTTCGAATCGTGTCATCAGGCCCTGAAGACCATGTTAAGATCCTACTATCAGAATTACCAGAAGGATTTCAATAAAGGTGTCCCATTTGAGTTGTTTGCCGTTACAGATGTCCCAAACGAATGTACTCTGTTCACTCCATTTGAGATGATATTCGAACATATGAAATGAGTTAATGAAAAATTGACAGGTCGACAATCGGAGGTCTCACACTTGAATTATACTTCAGAAATGATTGAGAGATTAAATCGAATAAGCTTAACAGCACCGAAAGACCGCACAGCAAAGCATGAAGCAGGTGTCAGAAAAATCGCTGACATCCGGAAGCTTTCCCTTGGGCATGACGTATTAGTATTGTGACCAGACAGAGGAAATCCCTTCAAAGCCAGGTTCAGTGGTCCCTGTCAAATTAAGGAAAAATTGAATCAGGTAATCTATATGATAAAGATGCCAGATAGAATATAATTTTATATCAAATACTTCATGTGAACTTGTTGAAAAATATTATAATAGAGAGAAGGAGAGGGAGGAACAGGTAGTAGTTACTGCCCAGCACAATGACGAATCAAATCGAGGTGTTGTAGAGTTTGGTGTGCCTCAATATATGTTAAGCAACGAGGGCGTCCTTGGGGAGTAGGATAGGTTAGGAAACCACCTGCCTCTGGAACAAATAACGCAGCTGAAAGGTTTGTTACAGCACTATGAAGACATATGCAGGAATAAGATGCTATTGTACATGAGGTAGACATAGTGAATGCTATTCAAATACAACAACACCACTACAGCCTTAATAGTTTCAAAGACAGACAGGAAGTGGATCCGATTCTCAACAAAGATATGATCGAACCGAGTCAGAGAGAGTGGAGTTCACCGATCATATTAGTTTCCAAACTTGGCGGAACTCAATGATTTTGTGAGTGCTATCGGAAGATCAGTGCCATAACAACATCGAACTCATAACCAATACCCAGTTTTGAAGAGTCTGAAGAAAATCTTGGACAAACCAGTTTCATCACAATGAAGGACTTACTATGTGGTTACTGACAGATACCTTTGTTGGGTTAAGCAAAAGACGTTTCGGCATTTAGCGACCCAAACTGGCTATATCAATTGCAAGTGATGCTCTTTTGAATGCAGAATGGGTGTGCACATTCAAAAGACTCATGCACAGTTATGTCGTTGGGTGAGCAGACTGTGGAATCTATCGGGATGGTATACAGACCTTCACCGAGTCTTGGAAAGATTATATGGTGCAGCTAACAGTGCTCTTTGACCGACTAAGAGAAGGAAAATTGTTAAAACACTTAAAGAAAACAGAATTTGCGAAATAAGCGGTGATGTTCTTGGGACATGTCAAGAATAAAAGAATGACTATATTAATTTTGGACCAGTCAAGGACATTAGTGGGACGTTGTGTGTGTGAATTCCGAGGACATGGGCAAAGCACTAAAAGAATTATTTTCGTTAGTATTCACAGAGTAATTGACAATGTTGTCGGTTTTGTGAGGAGTAGATCATGTGTCAACATATTGAGTTATTTGAGAATGTGACCAAACAAAATGGATCAGGGTAAAGCGTTGGATTGTTGTATGTGGAATTGAAGAGTGTGGTGCTGAAAAAGCACAGTCAGTCAAGTAGCATGCAAAGAATTTGAGAATCGAAATTTCAGGTCGAGGGTCTTCATCATGAATGAGGCATGTGTGCCAAGGAGGCTAATAGATACATGTGAGGAGAATGGGGTTGAGATAATGTAGCTGGGAATGCGATAATTCGATTAAGGTGGAGGTGAAATTGATGGGTCAGAGAGTAGAGTGGGTCAGATATGTGGGAAGGAAGATGGACAAGTAGGACAACAGGGTGATGCAGAGGTGGAAATTTGAGATTTAGGCAAGGTGGGGCGAGGACAAATGGAGAAACTGTTGAAATCCACATTTATCCCGTGTGGTTTGAGCGTCCCAAGGCAGGAGACGTTCTTCCTCCATGCATCAGCTGGTTAGTGTTTGATGATGATGCTGCCCCAGAACAAGCATATCCTCGGTGGAGTGGGAGTGGTGTTAAAGTGGTCAGTCACGGGGCGGTGGGGATGGTTATTGCATGTGTCCAAGAGATGTTCTCCGCACATTTCACAACATGGCATCCAGTCTCCACAATGTAGCGGGGACCAAACCGGGTGAAACTGGACCATCTCAGGCACATCCCCACTCTACTGGATCTCTCCATCTCGATTCCCGGTGACCGACTCAGAACAGCCATCCACTACAGACTCACTGTCTCTCACAGCTTCCTGGACAACAGCTCCTCTCACCCTGCCTCCTGCAAAAAAGTGATATCCCTTCTTCCCAATTTGTTCCTTTCACCATATCAGCTCCCAGGCAAACCAATTCCACCATAGAACATGTCAGATGGCCTGCTTCTTCGAAGACAAGAACTTCAGCTCAACAACGTGTGTCCTTCCATGCATCTGGTTCACTGACCACGCCCATACCTTTGAAATCCAACTCTCATTTCGCAACAAGTGAAAAGCCCTGCTAGTACTCACTTTTCACCCACTGACCTCGGGATGCATAGCGTCATCTTCTGCCATTTCTGCCACCTCCAAATAAACCTCACCAGCGCAGATATATTCCCTTCCCCTCCTCCGTCTGTGTTTAAGGGAGACCATTCACTCTGCGACTCCCCTGTCAGGTCGACATCCCTGACCAATCCAACCATCCCTCCTGGCATCTTCCCCTGCCATCTCAAGAAGTGAAAAATCTGTGCCAGTACCTCCCTCTTCACCTCTAAGACCCCAAAGGTTCCTTCCTCATTCGACAGCAATTTATCTGTACTTCCACCAATGTCATCTCCTGCACCCGATGTGTCGTTTAGATGAATAATTTTCCATCGTCAGTCACAACAGAAGTGCAGCAAAGAGCTTCAATCAGATAATTTTATAAGCAAGTACTTTCGGTCTAAACTCTGCATGATGCAGAGGTCACTTAATCCTGTACTCACAAATATCAAAGGATTTTAGTGTCACACAGTTTTCAGCAAAGAAGCAATTCCAAGAAAATGAAGTCAGACCGCTGCCCACTATCCCCACCTTGAAGTTCATTGACGTTCCCATCGCTGAAATCTGTGTTGGGACATTCATGTATAGCTGACCCTAAATAACAACATATATACTGACGTTACATCAGCAGGACAGAGGCTGTGAATTCCATGGCATCAACATTTGATTCTGCCTCGGCAACACTCAGCAGTTGATGAATCATTTGTCAACCACTTGACCAAGAACTCTCTGCCCCATCACCATAGAAGCAGCATTGTGCACCATGTACAATTCCCTTTGAAAGAACTCTCGCTCGTCATGATCAGCAAATAAAATTAACAGACACAGGAAATGCAGTGATACCTTTGTGTTCACTTCTAAACCACAACAGTTCTATACTTGGAACTATATAACTGTTCCTTCACAATACTGGGGATGAAACTTTGTAAATTGCTTCCTGACAACACTGTCCCATGTGCTTACCTCAGCAAGGCCTGCAGTGCCTCAGTGAGGGAGCTCATCACCACCTTCGAAAGGGCAATTCGTTTTATTATGTGATCCTTTTGAAAAGACAGCACACTCATTAATAAACCAACACTGGCAGTGTCAAGTAGAACGAATAGGAATTTTGCCACACATGCTGACATATTACAGGATGTGATGTCATCCAAGTGAACGCTTGATACACAATCATTTGCAGAGCGATGGAATCTGCACTATTGATTGAGTTGTAAAGTGAGTTGAATCATTCGTTGAAAAACATGACGTAAATCATGTAAGGCTCCACAGATTTCAGAGGCAGTAAATTCTTTGGTTCTTCCCGCTGCTTGATGCATTTAACCATTCGATTAAAGAACACCAACACAGCCTTTTTCTGTATATAATTTTAGTTACATCACACTGTCAAATTTTGCACTAATTTCTGTGTCTTACAATCTTATACTCCGCAACCTCCTGAGGAAGAGGTCGCACGTCGAAAGCTAATTCTTCGCATTAAACCTATTGGACTATGACCTAGTGTTGCGTGATTTCTGGCTTTGTATATTCTTCAGTGCTCTCTGAACTTAGTCCAGTTAGGGCATTACGACAAGAGATTTTAAAAATCTTTTTTTTAATTACCATTCAACATGTGAATCATGAAGACCATTTTATGAGCAAGGTCAGAAATCAATATGGGACTGCAACCAAGGTAATGCATGCATTTCATATCGAATAAATAATCAGCATTGTCCATATTAAGATAACATTCTCGGAGATAATAAAGAGTAAAATGATTTATTTCCTTCAACTATTTTGTCTGCTACTGCTTAAATCACAGGGACAACCTCACGTGAAATAGCACAAAACTGTTCTGAGTCTCGAAAAACGTTAATTGAAGCTCGAAACAATTGTCTAACCTGAGAAATTAACAAAAGTTGATTTTCCTCCAAAAAAAAGATAATTTTGCAGTTACATGGGAGGTGAGCAGAGGATTGCAATATATCAGTTTAAACACGAGAGGAAAATAGAGAGACACAGAGAGATAGACAGAAAGAAACAGAGAGAGACAGAGATACTCAGCCTCAGATTCGTCATGCTTTGAGTGTCAGCCTTAGATTCATCATGTTTTAAGTCATTCGTTTAAATTGTTTGCCATTGTTGGCAGATGAGGACTTTCCCTCTCTCTCTAACTCTCTCTCTCTATGCTGTGGTTCTGTTCGCCGAGCTGGAAGTTTTTGTTGAAAACGTTTCGTCCCCTGGCTAGGCGACATCATCAGTGCTTGGGAGCCTCCTGCGAAGCGCTTCTTTGATGTTTCCTCCGGTGTTTATAGTGGTCTGTCCCTGCCGCTTCCGGTTGTCAGTTTCAGCTGTCCGCTGTAGTGGTTGGTATATTGGGTCCAGGTCGATGTGTTTGTTGATGGAGTTTGTGGATGAATGCCATGCCTCTAGGAATTCCCTGGCTGTTCTCTGTCTGGCTTGCCCTATGATAGTAGTGTTGTCCCAGTCGAATTCATATTGCTTGTTCCCAACACCAAGGAGAGGGAAGCACTGAAATCACTAAGAACCTAGAGGCATGGCATTCATCCACAAACTCCATCAACAAACACATCGACCTGGACTTTCTCTTAGGCATCTGTTGATGAAGTTGCGAGGGTATCCGTTTTTGGCGAATACCTTGTATAGGTGTTCCTCTTCTTCATTTTGCAGTTCTGGTGTACTGCAGTGTGTTGTGGCCCTTTTGAATAGTGTCCAAAAACGTTTTTCTCTTAGGCATCTGTTGATGAAGTTGCGCGGGTATCCGTTTTTGGACACTATTCAAAAGGGCCACAACACACTGCAATACACCAGAACTGCATGTTGCCTGGTCAGGAAGGAAGATGTTACGACGAAAGGCTGAGGAACGTGAATCTGCTCTCATGGGACAGATGAAGGCTACAAGGGGATTTAAAAGAAACACACAAGATGATCAGACGATTAAATAGGGTCGACTCTGAGAGTCATATTCCTTGGATGATGACGTCAGCTTGTGCGAAGGGACATAGCTGTAAACGGAGGGATGATAGATTTAAGAGAGATGACACAGACAGGTTCTTTACTCAGAGAGTGGTAAGGGCGTGGAATGTCCTGCCTGCCAATGTAGTTAACTCAGTCACATTAGGGGCATTTAAGCAGTCCTTGTATAATATTACAGAGAATGACTGGATAGTGTATGGGGATGGGTTAAAATTAGTTCACTGGTCCGCACAACATAGAGGGTCGAAGGGCTTGTACTGTGCTGTAAAGTGCTATGTTCTATGTTTTATGTTCTAAATGTCTGTGTGCAGTTTGTACATTCTCCCGTGTCTGTGTGGGATTTCAATTAGTGCTCCGGTTTCCTCCCACATTCCAAAGATGCGCCATTCAGGTGAGTTGGCCATGCTAAATTGTCCATAGTGTCGGGTGCATTATATAGTGGGAAATATGTCTGGGTGTGTTACTCTTCGATGGGTCGTTGTGGACTGGTGAGGACGAATGGCCTGTTTCCACAGAGGAGGGAATCTTATCTAATCTGATCGAGTTTTTCTTGAAAAGCAACTATTCAGGTTAATGGGAAATAATGTCGTGCAGCTGACAAATGTCTTGGAAGGAATAAAACTTTCAGAAGCATTGCAAAACGCCGAACACAAATGATAGAGGCATCTGGCAGGCATCATGAGATTACAGAGCAGTCCACATATATATTATGCATTGATTGCAGTTTTATTGGACAAGATGTTTAGGTTTGTTGATGTGCCTTACAAGCATATCAATGTTGCGTTAGTTGTTGTACCATGAATGAAAGTAAAATGTTTTATTTCCCTGGGGAACCCAACGCATCATTCAAGCTTCTGATTTGTAGTCCAGCAAGTAGGTTAGCTGTTTGTCAAAATGTCCAAGAATGTAGGGAGGCTGTGGAGAAGGTAGCATTGACAGGGAATACTTGCGGACACAAAGATGGGTTCAAGTGTGTATACTTTAACGCAAGGAGTATCAGAAATAAAGTGTGTGAACTTAAGGCGTGGATTGGTACCTGGGACTACGATGCTGTGGCCATCACGGAAACGTGGATAGAAGAGGGACGGGAATGGTTGTTGGAAGTTCCTGGTTACAGATGATTCAGTAAGATTAGGGAGGGTGGTAAAAAAGGAGAGGGGGTGGCGTTGCTAATTAGAAATGGTATAACAGCTGCAGGAAGGCAGTTCGAGGGGGATCTGCCTTTGGAGGTAGTATGGGCTGAAGTCAGAAATAGGAAAGGAGCAGTCTCCTTGTTGGGTGTTTACTATAGGCCCCCCTAGCAGAGATGTGGAGAAACAGATTGGGAAACAGATTTTGGAAAGGTGCAGAAGCCATAGGGTAGTAGTCATGGGCGATTTCAACTTCCCAAATATTAGATTAGATTAGATTACAGTGTGGAAAAAGGCCCTTCGGCCCAACAAGTCCACACCAACCCGCCGAAGCGAAAAACAACCATACCCCTACATTTACCCCGTACGCAACATTACGGGCAATTTAGTATGGCCAATTCACCTGACCCTGCACATCTTTGGACTGTGGGAGGAAACCGGAGCACCCGGAGGAAACCCACGCAGACACGGGGAGAACGTGCAAACTCCACACAGTTAGTCGCCTGAGGCGGCGATTGAACCCAGGTCTCTGGCGCTGTGAGGCAGCAGTGCTAGCCACCGTGCCGCCCATATTGATTGGAAGCATTTTAGATCAAGTAGATTGGATGGGGCGGTGTTTGCGCAGTGTGTCCAGGAAGCTTTTCTAACTCACTATGTTGATTGTCCGACCAGAGAGGAGGCCATATTGGATTTGGTACTTGGTAACGAACCAGGACAAGTGATGGGCTTGTTAGTGGGTGAACATTTTGGTGATGGTGAACACAATTCTGTGACTTTCACCTTGGTTATGGAGATAGATAGGTCCGTCCAACAGGGTAGGTGTTACAATTGGGGGAGGAGTAAAAATGATGCTGTAAGAAGGATCTGAGGAGCATAAATTGGGAGCATAGGCTGTCAGGGAAGGATGTCGTTGAAATGTGGAACTTTTTCAAGGAACAGATGCGACTTGTCCTTGATATGTATGTACCTGTCCGGCAGGAAAGAGATGGCCGTGTGAGGGAACCTTGGTTGACGAGGGAGGTTGAATGTCTTGTAAAGAGGAAGAAAGAGGCTTACATAAGGTTGAGGAAACAAGGTTCAGGCACCTTTCAGTCAGAAAAGAGATGGTCGTGTGTGGGAACCTTGGTTGACGAGGGAGGTTGAATGTCTTGTAAAGAGGAAGAAGGAGGCTTACATAAGGTTGAGGAAACAAGGTTCAGACAGAGCATTGGAGGGATACAGGAGAGCCAGAAGGGAGCTGAAGAAAGGGATTAGGAGAGCTAAGAGAGGGCATGAAAAATCTTTGGCGGATAGGATCAAGGATAACCCCAAGGCCGTTTATGCGTATGTGAGAAACATGAGAATGACGAGAACGAGGGTAGGTCCGATCAAGGACAGTAGTGGGAGACTGCATTGATTCGGAAGAGATAGGAGAGGTCTTGAATGAGTACTTTTCTTCAGTATTTACAAACGAGAGGCACTGTATTGTTGAAGAGGAGAGTGTGAAACGGACTGGTAAGCTCGAAGAGATACTTGTTAAGCAGGAAGATGTGTTAGACATTTTGAACAACTTGAGGATAGACAGTCCCCCGGGCCTGATGGGATATATCCTAGGATTATGTGTGAAGCAAGGCAGGAAATTGCAGAACCGTTGGCAGTGATCTTTTCGTCTTCACTGTCAACGGTGCTGGTACCAGCGGACTGGAGAGTGGCGAATGTTATGCCCCTGTTCAAAAAAGGGAATAGAGATAACCCAGGGAATTACAGGCCAGTTAGTCTTACTTCGGTGGTAGGCAAAGTAATGGAAAGAGTACTGATGGATAGGATTCATGAGTATCTGGAAAGACACTGCTTGATTAGGGACAGCCAGCATGAAATTGTGAGTGGTAGGTCTTGCCTTACAAGTCTTATTGAATTCTTTGAGGAGGTGACCAAGCATGTGGATGAGGGTAGAGCAGTGGATGTAGCATACATGGATTTTAATAAGGCATTTGATAAGGTTCCCCATGGTAGGCTTATGCGGAAAGTCAGGAGGCATGGGATAGAGGGAAATTTGGTCAGTTGGATAGAAAACTGGCTCACCGGTCGAAGTCAGAGAGTGGTGGTATATTGTAAATATTCAGCCTGGAGCCCAGTTACAAGTGGAGTTCCGCAGGGATCAGTTCTGGGTCCTCTGCTGTTTGTAATTTTTATTAATGACTTGGAAGAGGGAGTCGAAGGGTGGGTCAGTAAATTTGCAAATGATACGAAGATTGGTGGAGTTGTGGATAGTGAGGAGGGCTATTGTCGGCTGCAGAGGGACTTAGACATGATGCAGAGTTGGGCTGAGGAGTGGCAGATGGAGTTCAACCCTGTCAAGTGTGAGGTTGTCCATTTTGGAAGGACAAATAAGAATGCGGAATACAGGGTTAACGGTAGGGTTCTTAGTAAGGTGGAGGAGCAGAGGGATCTTGGGGTTTATGTTCATAGATCTTTGAAAGTTGCCACTCAGGTGGATAGAGCTTGTAAGAAGGCCTATGATGTATTAGCGTTCATCAACAGAGGGATTGAATTCAAGAGTCGTGAGGTGATGTTGCAACTATACAGGACTTTGGTTAGGCCACATTTGGAGTACTGTGTTCAGTTCTGGTCGCCCTACTTTAGGAAAGATGTGGAAGCTTTGGAGAGTGTGCAGAGAAGATTTACCAGGATGTTGCCTGGAATAGAGAAGAGGTCGTACGAGGATAGGTTGAGAGTGCTAGGCCTTTTCTCATTGGAACGGCGAAAGATGGGGCTCACTTGATAGGGGTTTATAAGATGATCAGAGGAATAGATAGAGTAGACAGTCAGAAACTTTTCCCCCGGGTACAACAGAGTGTTACAATGGGACATAAATTTAAGGTGAAGGGTAGAAGGTATAGGGGAGATGTCAGGGGTAGGTTCTTTACCCAGAGAGTGGTGGGGGCATGGAATGCGCTGCCTGTGGGAGTGGCAGAGTCAGAATCATTGGCGACCTTTAAGCGGCAATTGGATAGGAACATGGATGGGTGCTTAAGCTCGGACAAATGTTCGGTACAACATCGTGGGCCGAAGGGCCTGTTCTGTGCTGTATTGTTCGATGTTCTATGTTCTCTTTGAGTTGCTTTGAAGATGCACCCCGTGAAAGCCACTTCGGGGTAGTCTTTGGACTCTAACACATATGTGAAAATAGAGCTCTGAAGAGGCGAAGCACCACAGGAAGGAAGACTCTTCTTTGATATTTCTCCATATAATATATGCTTCTGTTTGGTTTGAGCTGCTCGAGCGTTATCCCGACAAGTCAGTGGGCAGCACTGCTCCCTCAGAGCGCCAGGGACCTGAGTTCAATTCCTGCCTCGGGCGACTGTCTGTGTGGAGTTTGCAGAATCTCCTGTGTCTGCGTGGGTTTCCTGCATGTGCTCCGGTTTGGTCACACAATCCAAAATATGCAGGTCAGGTGAATTGGCCATGCTAATTTGCTCATAACAGGAGGTGCCCTTGTCAGGGATAAATATATGGTGGGAGAATGTTTTCAGCTGGGTGACTCTTTGGACGTTCGATGTGGACTTAATGGGCTGAAAGGCCTATTACCATTCTTTTGGGAATCTAATTTAATCTACCCCTTCATCTAGAAACACATTCCATACAGGCAGCACAGGCAGCATGAAAACAAATGTCTCTTAGGTCCCTTTCAACTCTATTTCCACTCACATTAAACTTAGCCCTTTTGAACTCCCTACCAGTGGGAAAAAATAGTTTTTCTATTCATCTTACTTGCGACGCCCATGGTTTCATAAACCAGCATCAGGTCACTCCTCGGCCTTCAGTCTTGGAGAGTAAATAATAATCCAGCGTCTCCAGATATTTCAAACTTACGATTCCCGGCAACGGTATTGTAAATATTTTCCGAATCCTGATATTAACATGTCAAGGGTCTCATCTGCAATCACAGTTTTGGCCAAAGCAGAACAGGAATACTGGATTCTCAGAAAAACACGTGAGTGTAATAACCTTGACTTGAAATGGAGCAGAAATCCAGGATAAATCAGTGCATTCCCAAACAACTATCTATTCAATTGGTTGCGCATTCCCACCATGTCTGCAGGGTTTCAGCTGGTTGTACTGTTTTTCCCACATAGCTCAAAAATGTGCAGATCAGTTGGTTTAACCACCAGAAATGCGAGGATCGGGTGGGGAGTTGCGTTCTTCTGTGAAATTGGTGAAGGCACGGTGAGCTGAATGGCCTCTTCCTGTGTTCTCGAGATTCTATGTGAGCCCACTGTAACGAAAAGAAATGAAACTGCAACTTCAACTTTAGAATTGATATTAAAACCAATACTTTAACTGCAGAGCATTCTCGTATCCATTTTTCTCACGGTCCAGCATAGATATTCCTCAGCTGTGGAACCTCTAACATACTTTTGTCACAGAGCACACACATGTCGAGACAAAGAAGGTGCAGGACTGATTTGACGAGTGATAGACGGTTAAATCCTTTTTCCCGGCATCTTGCTAAATTTGGGGCAGAAATTCGTGCATTTGTGAAAATGCTCCCTGATATTTTTTTCAAACCTGAGAGAGAGGGAGGGTGCTGCTGAATAGTGATTTTAGTGAAATAAATCCGCTCAATGTGACAAGTATCTGAAACAATATCGCACAGCCACCAGGGGTGGTGTTTAGACAGAAATATCATATACAGTAACGCAAAACATGATGAATAATCAGTTTAAATCACCTCAGAGCCTCATGAAGCAATGAGAGGAATAATTCCCAATTTTGGGGTCTGGCCTACATCAACACAATCCGTAGTGGTCTACGTTGGTCTATTTCTCAGACCAATCAGGTTCCCACGGCTCTGTTTAAATTTAAGCAATCCTTGCTGTTGATTGTGACCCAACATCAATGGGTGTATTTCACACGCAAACGCTCCTCTCGATCAGATTCATACAGTCTTATTTCAATTTCGCCAAAGTCTGGTAGCTGTCAATCTGCATCAATGCGCATCTTGTCAGCAGGAACGCCTGACCTATCAGATGTTTGATGGAAGCTCAGCGTGTGTCTGAGAGTGAGTGTGCCGCAGTCAGTGGAACTCTGGGACAGCCTCTTCACTGGTTGGAGTTTTGCATTCTCTCAAAACCAATTTTGCATTCTCTGTAAATCTTCTTGATGCTTGCGATATTATGGTGACCATCAATGGACACAATCCTCCAACATTGGCCTAAAGAAAGGCCACCACATGAGAAGGCTGTATTTTGCTCATATTCTGCCTCCCGGTTCCTCTCTGTCATGATGTTAAGACACGGATTTGAATGTGTAATACGATATGACCACCGATGGCCTGCCAGTGTCGTCCATTTTTATCCACATGCCTGATAACGCAGTGTTTCATGGCTCATTGAATTGACACAAACAAATGGAGTCTGAACTGCTGAGATGACAGATTTCTGTATTCACAAACACAAATGATTTCCCGCGTTGCATATTGCCTTTTCTTATTTGAGTAGAGACGAAGGAAAGCTGCAGATGATAGCATCCAGGATAGACAAGCAGGAGGCTGGAAGAAGACCGCAGGCCAGGCAGTACCAGGAAGTGGAGAGGTCAACGTTTCGAGTGTAACCCTCCTTCATAGAACCGAAACGTGGACTTCTCGATCTCCTGATGCTGCCTGGTTTGCTGTGTTCTTCCATTCCTGCGTTATCACCTTTTCTTCTTTGATGTCTGAAAGGCGTTTTTCTGTGTTGTAATGCTCAATGATTTCTCCTGATTGGTTAACTGACCAAATCCTCTCAAAGTTGCTTGGTTTCAAGACAGATATCAAAGAAGGAGATATACATAGTTAATTTTCGAGAGGAGGTAACTGGCATAGAAAACGAAACACTTGAGGCAGAATCTGCAATGGTAACATCATTAATGTAGCATCGAGCGCAGAAGGCCTGACTTGGAGGGGTTCATGAGGTTTCAGTATTCAACCAGTTGTAGTTATCAGATCAGTTATCAGATCCAAAGATGGAAGAGTACAAGTCGGCCATCCTCAACTGCAAGTCTGCTGTTCCATACAATGCGATCGTGGCTGTTCTGACTGTTCTCAATTCCACATTCTTCCATTTTCCTGTTAATTCCTCGATTCCCATCCTGATTAAAATTCTGTCTGCCTCTCTGATCACTGAACCCTCTCTGAATTACCTCCAATGCCAGCATATCTTTCCTCGACGAGGGACTGAAACGTGTTCTCACTATGTCAGCTGTGCTCTCCCTAGAGTTTTGGAGGGTTTTGGCAAAGCCTCCTGACTTTTGTACTTCGTTCCTTTTGAAATTAGGCAAAGCGACAGATCTATTTCAAATCTCGTGAAGTTGTTTGCTAATCGACATGCTCAGAGATGGTTTTCCATACCTCTAGATCAGGTCAGACTTGCACACACTTCTTTCTGACTCAGAGACAGGGCCACTACGACTACATGACAAGAGCCCACCGTCACTGTGACGCAGCATGTCAATGTGACAAATGAGAGGACAGGGAATTGTCGTTTAGTCATCATTTCTTGTAAGGAGAAACGGACTGAACACACCTGAACAGCAGCAAGCATCTCAAGTGTACAGAGGCCACTCCTGTACACCTTGATTTCCCTGATTGCAAATGGTGAGATGCACATTCCGCTGCAGTTAAGATTAACAGCTGAACATACCTTCTGTGGCGGATTCCATGAACAGCAGGGCTTCAAGCAACAAAAGCAATGTTGTCACATCAACGCTGTAATTCTGAGAGGGCGAATAATCAGACTGGAACACAGATTCTCTTTTCATGTGCTCACAGAGTAATCTGATAGTATTAAACATTGACACAATGATAACGGTTTCCACTTTGTCTTCTATTAAAATGCAAATCACTAACTGAGACGGACATCAATTGGTAACAAATATTAAGGGTGTCTTTTGAACATTTACATCAAAACCCGAAAGGCTGATGGAATTTCCGACCTTATTTCAATGAGATTGGAGGACAAGAGTGTGGAGGTCTCAGTGTAACTTTAAAAAGTGGTTGTACAATCATATCCGGAGTACCGTGAGCAGAACTGGTCCCTATTTTGCAGGAGAGATATCTTTTCATTGGAGGAACTTCAGAGAAAGTTCACGAGGATGATTGCTGATATGAAGTGCTGATCTTAAGAGCAAAACCTAAAGTTTTTACGACGCTACTTCCTGGAGTTTCTAAGATTGAGAGGTGTTCTGACGGTAAATGCATGGAATTCTTCAGGTGGCTTTTCATGGTAGATGTTGACATAATGCTATTCCTCACGGGGGAGTCAATGGCCAGAGTCTCAGAATAAAGGTGCACAAATTTAATACTGAGATGAGGAGGAAATTCTCACCTCACAGATGCGATTGCTTGGAAAACCTTGCCAAAGAGAGCTGTGGACGCCAAATCTCTCCTTACCTTTATGGCGACGACAGAGAGAAACTTGATCTGTCACAGAATCAAGGATAACAGAGAAAGGGCAGGAAAGTGGATGTAAAGAACATTTGAGCCGCCAAGATTCGGGTGAATAGCAGAGCAGATTTGAGGGGCCGTGCGGCCTTCTTCTCGTCCTAATTTTTAAAGTTTTCACTGAAATTAATCCTTCATTGTTCACACCTCTCTGCATCAGAAACCAGTCACTCGGCCGGCTCAGCTACTCAACTACAACATTGAGAAAGCAGCAATGACATGATGATGCAAAACAGATATACCGGTGGCAAATGGTCGTATAAACATGTAGGGCAAGATTGAGCCAAAAAAACAACTGAGCAACAGAAAGGCAGAGATTGTGGGAAACCTTAACAAGTACAAGATTCCATCCATCTCTCAGAGTTCAACAGAGGTTGCACTGTTCAGTAGTAAAGCCAGGAAACAACATCCAGCATCTGATTGTGTGCACAAACAGGGTGCACTCAATTGAGTGTCTAAAAATCAGTCCCCCAGACTGTAGACTGTTACGACACGGTGATGAACCCTTCAGCTAATTAAATCAAACACACGGAAAAAACTGACTTTGCCTCATAATCTCTTAAATTATGAGTGACAAGGAACTCCCAAATTCAAATATTTAAAGAAAAACATTAATTTATTCATGAACTTTAAAAGCGAACATTAACCAATAACTATTTAAAAGTCTAAACCTCATTTTTCTTAAATGCTTGTTATCTGCCTCCAACTCGTTCACAACATATTGTTCCAATATACTTTCCAACGCCTCTCCCCCAAGTCCCTCCTCCCTACCTTTTATCTTAGCCTGATGGACACACTTTCCTTATTCCTGAAGAAGGGCGCATGCCCGAAACGTCGATTCTCCTGCTCCTTGGATGCTGCCTGACCTGCTGCGCTTTTCCAGCAACACATTTTCAGCACTGTTCAAATATACACCCGCATTGAAATAACATCAACTTAATTTCTCAAGCACCGACCAGTCGTCGTTGGTACCTGTCTTCTTTTGGCTCAGATCTCCCTGAGTTGTCTTCGGTCTTCTACTGCAAAGATGTTTCAGATGAAAAAGTACCTTTGTCAGTGAATGTTTTGAATGGCAATCTCTCTCCAGGTGGCAGTTACTCTCTCGATGGCAATTGGTCTCTGTCTAACTTTCCAAAATGTCTGCTTCTTTATACCGTAAACATCAGATTGTCTCATTTGTTCGAAATTGGCAAAAATAATACATTCAAACTCGATTGAGTTTTAGTATCCTGGAGCATCATTTCAACTCGTTGGTTAAAGTCGAATTGTTGTGAAAACAACAACCAAAATCCAGGACATTGTTTCACAACCAAATGCCACACATATTCAGACTTCCAGTGCACTCTGAGACAGCTGGCTAGTCACGTGACAGTTACCTGTTGGCTCGCTGTGCAAAACAGCTTTCACTCTCTTTTCAAAGCCTTCGACTGCATTACACCTTTCACCAGAATAAAAAATGAATTATCAAACTGAAAACATGGCTTATTTTTTTCTAATTCTTAACCCTCATTACAGAAAATACACAGAACATTAATCTAAATTCATATCAATTCCTGCACACGCATGCGTGCGTGCATGCTGACATACACACATACACACACAGAGACATACACACACACATATCTGTGTACAAGATAGCACATCTGCCATCACATTCTTATGAACCACAGCATGTAGAAGTTGTAAATTAATAGTCTATAACATAGGACTCCAACGAAGTTGTCGCATATTGTTGTCTTTAAATCATGCCCAGATTGTAAGAGGTTTGTGATCGGTGCAAACAACTGTCTCTGGCCCACTATTTGCCAGATAAACACTACAGTTGCAGAGTCGCTAATTCCTTTTCGGTGGTAGAGTATTTTCTCTGGTGAGTGTTGAGTTCCTTCGTAAAGTAACCAATTGGCCGTTCAATGCCATCATCAGCTTCCTTTAGCATCATGGCTCCTGACTCCTTTACCACTTGCATCGATTGCAACTTTTCGGGGGGCTTCAAAATATTTGGTGCAGCCCAAACTGGTGCGATGCTTTCAATTTGAAAAATATCTCATGGCATTGTTCTATCCAACGAAATTTTGTGTTCTTTTTCTTTACATCTGTAACAATGCCAATGCGCTGCTGAATTTGGGAATAAACGTCTGGTGGAATCTGTTATGTCCCAACAATAGAAGCACATCTTTCTTCGAGATTGGTCGTGGAAATGGCCTTCATCTTTGCATTCCTTGGGATCAATCTTCCATTACCGATGTTATGTCCCAAGGACATCACCTCTGCCTTCATAATTCTGTTTGCTTTAAGCTTATGATCAGTTTTGAGCCTCTTCATCTTTCAAAGAGCTCTGCCAACTGCACCATGTGATCTGTTCATGATTCACAAAAGATCACGATATCATTCAGAGGGACTACACATTTTGTTTTCACAGCCACAACACTTTTCATGCATCTTTGGTGGTGCGGTTTTCTTTCCAAAACTGATCAATTCGATAAACGTGCTCTTCAAGAACCCCTCATCGTTATAGTTCATCTGGCATGACATGTCAAAAAGAAGAGCAAACATTGTTTCAACACCGAGCAACTGTAAAATTGGTTCGACGCTGTTTGAATATTGCAAAATTCCAGTCTCCCTCCTATCAGAAAGATATTGTGAATTTTGAAAGGATTCAGAAAAGATTTACAAAGATGCTGCTGGGATTAAAGTTGTAGGGAAAGGCTGCATAGTCTGGGGCTGGTTTCCCTGTAGTACGAGAGGCTGAACTGTGACCTTGTAGGAGTTAACAAAATCATGAGGCGCATGCTTATGGTAAATGGACGAGGTTTATGCCCTCTGGTCGTAGAGTCTGGAACAATAGTTTTAAGTTGAGAGTGCAAAAATGTAGAAGGGGCTAAATGGGCAAACTTTCAAGCTGGAGTCGTGCATCTATAGAATGAGTCAGAAAAGAAATAGACGACTACAAAATTCCATGCAACGACTGCCACAAATACTACGTAGGACAAACAGGAAGAAAGTTAGCCACCAGGATACATGAACGCCAGTTAGCCACAAAAAGACACGACCCTCTATCCCTCGTAGCCCAATACACGGTGGAAAAAAACCACCATTTCGACTGGGACAACACATCTATCCTGGGACAGACTAAGCAAAGACATGCCTGGATGACAGCTCTCGAGCTGTGGACGGACTCGTTTTGGACCATGTGAAATACTGAAGTGATTTGGATATCGCACGTTTAGTAGATTGGTCACTGCATATTCGCCGTTCCGAGGGAGAAAGGGAATAGGTGACCAAAAGGCGGGAAAAGAGCAGGAAGGTAGTGCCGGAGACCCCTACGGTCATTTTTCTCCAAAGCAGGTACACCGTTTTTGGATACTGATGGGGGAGATGGCTCACCAGGGCAAGGAAGAAATAGCCAGATTCATGGCACCATGGCTGGCGCTGCTGGTTAGAAGGGTGGGAAAAAGAGTGTCAAGGGTGTTGTCATAGTGGTTCAATTGGAAAGGGAGTAGATCGGCGATTGTGTGATCGAAAACGAGACGACTGAATGGAATATTGCCTCCCAGGTGCACGGATCAGTTCGGATGTAGAACATTGTAGAGGGGAAGGGTGAACAGCCAGTTTTCGTGATGCACAAAAGCACAGATGATACAGGTAAAATACGTGATGTGGTCCTACTAGCAGAATTTAGGGAATTAGGAGCCACGTGGAAAGGTAGGACTTTTGAGGTATTCATCCAACCTCAGTATTGCTACCGGTACCATGTGCTAGTCAGAGTAGAAATGAAAGTATACGCAGAATAAATGCGTGGCTTGGGAGATGGTGCAGGAGGGAGGTGTTTTGATTTTCGGGACATTGGGACCGTTTCTGTTTGAGGTGGGACAATTTCAAGTTGGACGGTCTGTACCTGGGCAGGGCTGGAAACATTGCAATGCTGGAGAGATCATGGATAGCACGTTTAGCAAATTGGTTACAGCGGACATTAGGCTTGCTTAGGGAAAAAGGGAATAGGTGATAAAAGGGTTTTGCTAACGCAATTGGGGAGGGTTTAAACTAACGTGGCAGAGGGGTGAGAACCAAATAAGCAAATTGTAGAGCGTTACGATGTAGTAACTAAAATGTGTTCAGAACAAGATAACAAATTCAACGTGACTGAGGCGAAGAGTAGGTATGGAGCAGTTGAAGAACGCAAAAGTAGAGGTGGTCTGAGTTGCACTTTTTAAAATGTGATAAGTGCAGTTGGTGAGTCAGATGATGTTAGGGAATGAATTGCACCTGGGAGTATGATGTCATTACTAGTACTGCGACATGCTTGATGGAAGATTTGTAACTAAGAATTAAAGGATAAAAAATTTACAAGCAGAATGAATTGTGATGTAAAAGGGGTGGAGAATTTTCACGACTGTTCAGAGAGGATATCACAACTCTGCTGAAGGAATAGACTATAGAGGACACAAGCAGTGAGACAATATGGGCAGAGCTTAGGAACAGGAAATAGGAAGGGTGCGGTAAAAATGTTGGGGCTGGGCTGCAGGCCTCCCAACATTAGACATGAGATAGAGGTACAAATATATTAGCAGGCTATGGAAACGTGTATGAGCAACAGGGTCGTGGTGACTGATGATTTTGATTTTCCCAACATTGACTTAGATTCAGTTAGTGCTGGAGGTCTAGTTGGAACAGAATTTCTAAGTAGAATCCAGGAGGGTACATAGATAGCCCAGGCGGGTATGTAAATAGTCCACTTGGGGAGGAGCCATTCTCGATATTTTGTTGGGAAATGAGGCGAGTAGGTGGTTGAAGTTTCAGTGGGGCATTATTTTGAGAATAATGATCACAATTACATAAGTTTTAGACGACTCATGGACAAAAACGAGAGTGGTCCTAAAGTAAGAGTTTTAAATCGGGGGAAGGCCGACTGTAGGAAAATATGGGAGGAGCTGTGGAATGTGGATTGGAAACACCTGTTTGAAAGTAAATACACATTTGATATCTGGGGAGCCTTTAATGGTAGATTGATTAGAGCGCAGAACAGACATGCCCTGTGAAGAAGAGGATTAGAACTGGCAAAATCAGGGAACCAGGTATGACAGGTGAAATTGTGAGAATAGCGAAGAGAAAAAAGAAGCATAAATGTGGTGAGTCGACTGAAAACAGACGAAGATTTGGGAGAATGTCTGGAAAGTAGGAACAACCTGAAATGAGGCAGAAAGAGGGATAAAAGTGGTCATGAGATATCTTTACTGAACAGGGTTAAGGAAAATCCCAAAGCTTTTTATTGTTATATAATGAACAAGAGGGGAACTCAATACAGGGTTGGCCCAGTCAAAGACAAAGGGGATAAGTTATGTGTGTGGTCTGACTAAATGAGTGAGATTCTTAATGAGCACATTGACTCGGTATTCATCAAGGAGAGGGGTATGACAGTGTTGAGGTTATGGATAGATGTTGATTACTCTCGGTCAAGTCGGGTTAAGGAGGGAGGAAGTGTTGGATATTCCGAAACGCATTAAGGTGGACAAGTCCGAATGCGATCTATCCAAGAATACTGATGGAAGCGAGAGAGGAAATAGTTGGGTCCTTAACAAACGTATTTTCAGTATCCTTGAAAACGGATGAGGCCCTGGGTGATTGGATAATTGCTAATGTTGCCCCCTTGCTTAAGAAGGGTCGCAAGGATCATCCAGGTAATTATTGACCGCTGAGCCTCATGTAAGTGGTAGCGAAGCGCTGGAAAATATACTGAAGAATGGGATTCATTTAATTTGTAAGAAAATACGCTTATTAGGGATCACAACACGTTTTTTATGCAGGAAGAAACATGTCTTACAGACATGTAACAGAATTCTTTGAGGACGTGTCAAAGTTCATTGATGAGGGAAAGGCTGTCAAATGCACGGTCTTTACTAAAGCATTTAATAATGTTCCACATGGTAGGCTGCTGGAAAAATTGAAGTCAAATGCGATCCATTGCGTACTAGCTATGTGGATCGAGAACTCGCTGGGAAGCAGGGGTCAGAGCGTAGTCGTCGAAAAGAGTTTCTCAGAATGTAAAACTGTCACCAGTGAGTTTTCCACAGGGATCTGTATTGGGACTATTCTTGTTTGTGATTTACATAAATGATCTGCAGAAAGGTGTAGTTGTTCTGATTAGCAAGTTTGCAGATGTCACCAAGATGTTTTGATTTGTAGACAGTGAAGGGGACTGTTAATGAATGCATTAGAATATAGATAAATTGGAGAGTTGGTCAGGGAAAAGGCAGGTGCAGTTCAATGTCGGCAAATGCGTGATGATGCAATTTCGAACATCCAATACAAGAGTGAATTATAAAGTTACTGGGAAAGCCCTGGGGAAAATTAACGTCCAGAGACATCTGCGTGTTCAGGTCCAGTGTTCCGTGAAGGTCACAACGCGGGTGATAGACTGGTCAAGGATACATACGGCATGCAGACGGTGTATTGAATACAAGGGTTGGCAGATCATGTTCCAGTTGTCTAGGAGTTTGGTAGGGCCAAAATTTGAACAGTGTGCACAGTTCTGGTAGCCACATTACCAAAACGATGTGGATGTTTTGGAGAGGATGCAGAGAAGGTCGACCAGGATTTCACCTGGCATGTAGGGTGCGAGCTATGAAGAGAGTTTGAGAAGGTTGTTATTATTTTCATTAGAAAGAAGAGCGTTGAGGATGGACCCTATTGAGATCTACAAAAGTCAGGAGAGGTAGAGACAGGGTGGATAGCAAGAAGCATTTTCTGTGAGTAGTGATCACAAGTTCAATATGACAGGGAAAGTAAAGGAAATCATATATGGAATTTTCTTTATGCAGAAGGTGGTGGGTGCCTGGAACGCGTTGCCAGCAGAGCCAGTAGAGGTGGCACGACAGCATCATATAAGATATATCGAGACAGGTATATGCATAATCTGAGAGCAGGGCGATACAGATCCTTAGAAAATAGGCAACAGTTTTAAATAGAGGATTTGATTCAGCGCAGGCTTGGAGGTTGAAGGTCCGGTTCCTATGTTGTAATTCACTTTGTTCTTCGATATGTTGTCAGCACGGATGACTCGCACCAAAGGATGTCTTGAGGATTGGAGTGATTTCCGTCTTCAGGTGCACGAGTCCCAAGTAGTCCTTGAATAAGCAAAGAACATCATAAAAGAGGCTTTTGTGTTGCTGGCCTTTATGACAAGATGGATTGAACTTTATTACAATCTTTCTGTTATGCAGGGTGCTAGAATTTCCTCATCTGGAATATCGTGTGCGATTCTGGGCCCTTTATTGAAAGATACATGTAAGTTTGTTGGAACTTGTGAAGAAGGCGGTTTCATGGCTGATTCCCTGAAATGAGAGATTTCTTTGACGAGATAACGTTGGACTTATTGCGCTTGCTCCCTCTGGAGTTTTGGGAAGTGAAGGAGAGTTGGGGGAAGGTTGTGAGCTGATTGATGAGTGTAAGATACTGAACAATCTTGTAAAAGCAAACATGAGACGAGATGTCTCCTGCCATGGGTCAGCATGGAATGAGAGACGAACGGATTTACAATTGGGGGAGGACCAGATTAGGAGGTCGACCATTCAGGTCGCAAGTGAAAATTCTTTCTTTCTCTCTCTGAGGAAACTTGTATGTGACTGTGACACTCTGTGCGCTCGCAAGGTGGTGCAGATGGTATATGGAAGATTTTTGAAGACTGCAGTGAACAGATTCTTGTTCACAGAGAAATGGAAAGTTACTGAACGCGGATAGGGCAATGTGAAACTTCAAAGCCAGCAGAATTAGCCATGATCATTCTGAATGATGGAGAAGCCTCGAGGTAGCCGAATGCATTATGGTCTGCTCCTGTCTGCTATCTCCTGTGATTGTGACTGAACGAAATGTTAGTTAAACACATTCCGTGGATATGTGAGCAATTAACCTCAGAAACGTTATGTCCTGTTTTTCTCGGCGAGATGCCTTCTCACTTCATTCATCCTGAAGCCCTCCTGGGTATTCACAGTTTGCACTGTACTATCCCAAACTGAACCTTTTGGTATAATGTGACTCAGTTCTCCGCAATGACATGCTGCTAACACACGGTCACAATCTCCTGTCTGTGTTGACTATCCACTCTCTCTCTGTCTCATTCTCGCAAGCACTGCAACATTTACCTTCAACAATTTTCTTATCTCTCCTGTATATCTCGTAACCAGGAAAATGGCGCACCCAGTCCTGCTCCAACTGAAACCCAAACTTTGGAGCCCACACAACATTAGTTTGCTTTCTATTGGGCACAGGTGGAGTGAAAATCTGAAAGTTTATCTCGCTAACACTGTTTACCACGTACCTTGCATTCATGTGCAGACACATTATGTTTTTATTTCCATGTTATTGTCTCTCTTACCCCAAACTATGAGTGGCCAATATTTTTCAGTTTCCTGAGGTGGGGTTACTGCCCCTGAAATCATTCGATGTGTCTGGTTGTTGCTCTCTGAATGTTCACTCAGAGTCCACGCTCCTGACAGGTCAGGTAAAAGCTTGCCCAGTACGAGAATAACATCAGCTGCACTGCAGTCTGTTGAAGTGTATCCGCTCAAAAGTCCACAGGTCATATCATTCTCATCATTCTTGATATTGTCCTTTCCCTGTGAAGCACCCATTTTGCTGTACTGTTCTACCCTTTGTTTTGTTTTCTTTCCTATTCTTCCTTCAACTGTGAGACTCATCAATTGTCTCTGCTACTTTCTGAAAAATATGTAACATGTTCATCATTATAGAACCATGGCAGATCTGTGTCAGAGTAGAGGGCATCAATGTAAGGTGAAGGAGCAAGTGGTGTCGCGGAGATATGAGATTTTCTTTTCACCCAGAGATGTGTAATGTGCTACCCGAGATAGTGGAGGGATCAGATACTCTCTCAACATTTTTAAAAGTGTCTGGTCGACCATTTTCTATATTGGGGCTTAGCAACCTCTGACTCCATGTATTGGGCAAATTGGAAGAATGTGTTTGCATTACAAAAATACGGTCCTGTCCCTCCCTGTACACGATTGCTGAAACTGAGCTTAGAGGAGTGCACATACATGGTTTATGACTGCCATTATCTTATTCAGAGCTAAACGATTGGCATAACCACCTCTCGATCAATTCAAGGGAAAAAGCTCAGAATTACAAAATTGAAATATTTTGCTGTTTTTGTGTTTTTTTTTGTAAAGTCCTGTTTTCAGGATATCTCAATAGGAACGTGAATGTTTTGTGATTTTCTGAGAGCAAGACATGTTGCTCTGACAGACGTCAGCAGAAGTCTGCATGTTCAGGTATCCTGAAAGTGGCAAAACAGATCGGCAGAGTGATCAGTAAATCATATTGCTTGCTTTCCTATATCGGTCAGGGTATTGAGTACAAGAGTTGGCAGGTCATGTTGCAGTTGTACAGGAATAGCGGAATAATGTGTACTGGTCGCCGTGTTATCAAAAGGATTGGATGCTTTTGAAAGGATGCAGAGGAGGTACACCAGGCGTTTGCCTGATATGGAGGGAGGGAGCTATGAATAAAAGTTGAGTGGGTTGGGAGTATTTTCATTAGAAAGGCAGAGGTTGGGATGTGAAATTGATTGAGGTATTCCAAATCATGAGAGGTAGCCACGTGGTGGATAGTACGGAGCTTTCTTCCCAGTTGGCAGAATCAATTACTGGGCATCACGAGTTCATGGCGAGAGGGGAAAATGTTGAGGGAAATATCTTGGAAAATTCCTTACACAGATGGTGGTGGATGCCTGGAACACATTGCCAGCGGAGCTGGTAGATACAGGCACAATAGTGTAATTTATGATACGTCTAGGTAGATATACAAATGGGCAGGGAGCAGAGGAATATAGATGTTAAGAAAATAGGTGACAGATTTAAATAGAATATCTGAACTGGTGCTGGCTTAGAGGACCGAAGGACCTGCGCCAGTCATTTTTTGTTCTTTGTTCTTTTTTATTCTTGTGCAGCCATTGCATTTATACAGCGAGATCAGATCAGTGTTGGTTTAAACACTATAGCCAGCCAAAAGCAGGAACAATGAAACAATACAGCAATGATTGCATTCAATATGTCCAAAAGGTCAATCTGGGCCTCCTCAAACCTGTATCCAATTCGAATCTGCTGTGCAGTTTCTCTGATGTTTTCACTTCTTCAAAGTCTACTTAGAGGCAGGGGGCTTCCCCATTGAGGCATAACACTCTCACTTCATACCACAGGCGCTTCGCAACATCAGCAGAGATGAAGCAGTGCCAGTCGAATCCTTTATGCAAAATGGGAAAAGGGACAACCGACCCATTTTCTGAAGAAAGGTGACTGGACCCGAAATACTATCTCTGTTCCAAACTCCCCAGATGCTGTCAGACCTGCTGATATTTTCCAGCCATTTTTGCTTTGGATTCAGACTCCCAGCTGGTCGTTGCTATTAATTTTACTATCCGAAATATTCACCTGCACAAATGTAGGTAAGAAGTGGGCAAACACAGGAATAGAAGGAATGGGTGGTGAGAGATATTCATTGAAAAAGTAAGTGTTCAATTTCCATGCTACGCTTGTATTTGGAGATTCTAACAGGCAGAGGCAAAATATAAAGGCTCCAAAGTGAACTTGAAAGCGTGAATTTTGAAGTGATCTTCGCTCATTCGATCATCGAGCTCAAAGCAAGAAACTAAATCTTCATTAATGGAGACGTTCAAGAGTAGGATCACGCAAATCAAAACTACGAACTGCAGGCTTAATTAAGAGACCCAATCCAGGATTTATTTCATAACCAGCACGAGTGCATGACAGCGACAGATCTGAGTCATTCCCAAAGAAACGTTTGAGATTTAAGAACTGTTGTTTCGCCAACATCCAGTTGTAAACGATGGCGGGCAATGGAAATAGCATCCGAGGCTCTGGTCGTTTCGAATATCCCCGTCTTATACAGTTCTGCACAGGATGTCAGAAGCAATCTGAAGCATTCCTAAGCTTATTCTGCCAGTCGTGCCTCATAGCTATTCGGTCCTCACCTCCATTGAGTCCACATTTGCAAGTCCAAAATCTATTCCAGCTTTTGGAATAATTATACTGGCTGAAAGAACTAGCTGCACAGTTCGTGATGCTGCTTCAGTCCAAAGAAATTCCTCTACCGGTCTTATCTAATCCCGTCAGTGTTCTTTCGTGTCAGCTAAGTGTTGGCACATTGCTTTCACTGAAATGTTCACTGAGGTCCAGCGAGTGATCTTCTCGGGCCATTGATACAGAGGTCATCAGGGCAAACCTTGGAGAAGCTCAGCAGATCTGGCAGCAGCTGTGTAGAGAGAGGAAGAGAGAGAGAGAGAGAATCAGAGTTCACGTTTCATTTCACTCCTATGCCAAAACTTGGACTGTCACCACACTTATTCCCGTTCCTGGTGCTTCTGGTCATCTGGAATATTCGTCCTGCGTTTACCCTGCTGACTTCAGTTTCGAGTCCAGTGTTGGTATTCTTCAGGACAGCATTTGTGGAGGTAGGAGGAGGGTGAACATTTTAAGCCCAATGTGACTTATGCACAAAATGAGTCTGGTCCCAAAGGTTATCAGTGGCAAGGGGTTCAAAGGTACACAAAACTGAATGAAGCCATCCATCCCATCTCAAGTAGCTGCCTCTATATTCTGAGCCTCTGCTCCTCTGTGCTCTGTCAAATATAATGTGTACTTTTCAACTGATGGATAATTTACAGGGTTTTTTTGCAGTTAACGGACTGGCTATTGAAATCCTCTCTCGGACTAAGTGTGGCCTATCAAAATGTATCAACCAGTATCTGGTGTATATGTGAGTGGCAGATCTGCTGGTCAACATCCATGACCTGATACTGAAGCATATTCCAATTGTGTATAATGCAAAATTTCTGTTAATGAAGTCAATCCCTGCGTGCAACATCCACGCCGTTCTTGTCCATGCAGCCACAGACTGTTCTGTCTGGTTCACTGTTGCTTTCAACTTTGATCGATTTGTGGCTATCTGTTGCCAAAAACTGAAACGTAAATATTGCAACGAGAAAATTACATCTGTAATTTTAGGAAGAGTGACAATACTGAGCTGTTTAAAGAATATTAGTTGATATTTTATGCTAACAAGTCAGTATCGGCTAAATAATCTCCCTTGATTTTGTCATGAAAAGTCAGGCATTGGCCAATCTCATTTCTGGGGAACATTCGAAATCATTCATTATCTACTAATCCCATGTTTGGCAATTCTTTTGACTGTGCTATTCAATGCATTTTGTGTCAGGCGTATCGTACTTGCCCACAGAGCCCGCAGGAGACTGAAGACACACAGCAGAGGGGAAAATGCCACAGACCCAAAAAATGGAGAATCGAAGAGAGTCCATAATCTTGTTGTTTCTTATTTCAGCCAATTTGGTGCTATCATGGGCAGCTTTTATGCTCCACTCAATATGGAAACGTATGTGGTGATTGGGACTAAAGGCAATCTATCTCCATTATTTTGTGGCAGAAATTGGATACATCTGCCAGCTCACCAGTTACTGTACAAACATTTGTATTTATGCCCTAACATTGAGCAAATTCAAGGATCAGTTGAAGAGTGTGCTCAAATATCCAATTTCACTCTCATTAAAGTTGCTTAAAAATAAAATGTAGTCGAAAAAATAGTGCAGTTGAGGATCTAAAGTTTGAATTTAGACTTTTGTCAGTAGCAACAAGCACATGCAGATTTCTATTAATCACAAAATGGCTTTTCAATTTAAAATAACACACAATATGGCTGCAAGTAATGATTTGACTCTGTGAGCTTGAATTGGTGCTTTAGTTGTTTTTAGAGATAAGAGACAATAATGGATTTCTTTTTTCATAATATGAACCATAAGATAGTGATTTGGTATTCGAACTAACCTTGAACTGCTATCATTAGATGGTGATCTACGTAAATTGAGAACCCATTCCCAGGGAATATCCTTGGATTAGGCTGTTGTCAATCATGTCACCATATGACAGTTTATTGGACTTTTCTTGTAATTAAGAACTCTTTCCCAGGAAATATCATTGGATTAACCTGCTGTAAATCATGTCACCTTATAATATGTGATTGGTCTTTTCTTGTAATTAAGGTTGTACTGTTTCTTAAAAAACATATCAATAATGTGTAATTTTCGAATGCAATTGCGCCATTTCTCGACGTAAGCTTTTAACCTCCGTATTGCTGGACAAATCTGTGCTGGTCTGCCTTAATTTATGAAACTGGTGACCTTGCTTCAAACAGATTGTGCTTCTAGTAATTCTTTTGACCGGTCTCGAACACATTTGGAGGGGTTTAAATCTTCATTTGGTGCCGTGACTCTTGGTTCGGCATGGGCAGATAGCAGACAATGGTTTAAGAGTCCTTGAGTCCTTCATTGTTGAGGGTTGAGGAGTGCAGCCGGCCAGAAATGAGTGTTTGTTTTTTCTTCTCATTCAATTTGCGTCTGACCTGACACCTCGCTATCTATTTTCTAGTCCAGCCCACAAGGATCGGTCTTAGCAAGGGAAGGATTAAGGGAACTCTATATTACAAGGGGGGAGAGATTAACTGAAGCTGGGGTTTATTTTTGTACTTCTGGACAGTGATATCCTAAAAAATTGCTGAACTCTGAGGGAAGTCTTCAACTCTCATTTCTCAAGCTTCGTTAATTTATGAAGTTAAATAAAAAATCTCCTCGACAATTTTCGCAGCCTGGTGGCCTCAACATTTTAATACAGGCAGTTAACATTTACGGAGGCTGGTGGCCCCAATATTTTGACTATTATAGAGGAAGATGGCCCCGATATTTTTGATGATTACGGAGACAGGTGGCCTCGATATTTTAATACAGGCGTTTGATCGTGGTTTTAAGGTATACTGACTAAGATTGATCTGCGTAAACTAGGTAGAAAGGAGGTCTGAAACCTTCTCAGAGTTAAGAAAACCTGATTTGGTTGGATTAACGTTGTCTAAATTAATACCTAAATTGTTCCGTGAAATAAAGAAGTATCATGGTATATTATAACAAAACTGTAAGTGTTTTAGATAGTCGAGAATATTCTGCAGAATATTAGTCTTGTTTCTTGTTTTCAGGCTGTTGATTAATGTTAGTTTAATGTCAAGTTTATTTCTGTCGTTCTGTTCGGCTTGGCTTGTCTTGCTTTGCTGCTTTTGGTGTTTCATTTCTGTTCATTTTGGTGTTTTCTGTTTATGAAATGTGGAAGGTATTTGATGCCACAAAAGCTGGCTAGGTACAAAAAGTGCTGTTAGAAAAACTGATACAATTATTGCTACTCAGCTACAACATGCTAGTGTGGGTAGTCAAGAGTTTCCTAGTGTATGGACAGAAAGATCTTATAAAAGAATCTTAAGATTTATAAAATTAGTAATAGAGAATGTGCTTATCCCATGGTTATGATACGTGCAACCCCATTGGAAAAACCCTGGACCCACACTGGGAAACGCGTCATGCTTCAAGATGTCCCCGATCCATTCGAGGACCCAATATTAGTTTTAGTTGGCTAGTATAAATCTGCTGTGGACTTTAATGTATTTGGCAGTTAGGACACATTGGGCAACTATTAAAGACACTAATGTATTTCCCCTGGGTTGTAGCCGAACGCAGAGGCACGAAAAACTTGCCTTGATTATACTTTTAAAATCACAAATGGAAGGGCTGAGAGGTATTTAGATTTGACACACTTTGTGAAGGAACAATGTGCCACAGCCAGGATTTTTGAGACTAAACTCCAAAGCTAAACACTCAGTTATCGTGTGTGTGTGCGTGAGAGAGAGAGAGAGAGAGAGAGAGAAAGAGGGAGAGGAAAGCCCTGTAGCTCGTAGCAAGTTTAACCCTTTGTGATTCGGTTTGAATACACTTTTGTTTGGTGATTGAATGTTTGTCCTTTATTCCCTGGAACTCGAGATCAGAGATGATTTGCATTTTGGAAATTTAACATGAATCATTTTAAGGTTAAGGATCCTTCAGTGATTTTGAAATAAAATATAAGCTCCTGTTATTTATGCAGGTCATGACTGCCCTATTGTCAGTTTCTATACCAATTTCTATTGTCAGTTTTTATCCTTACATGAAAGCCAAACTAATTCGATTTTAAATTAGTTTAATACGGAAGTAGACAACATAATAAATATTTTGCTGTTTCAGGCTCATTTGTTTCCACTTAATTTTAAGACTGTTGTGTTTTGTTGGTGATTATTAGTAAGGACGGTTGTAGTCTTATTGAGGGACCCCCTCCCTCAATGACAGTTGAAGTTTCAGTTCAACATTAGGTTGTGATAACTCATATTTAAAAAAAAAAATCCTGTGGTTATTATCTGTGTCTTTGGATTCGTCCATTATTTGTGCATGAGAAGTTTTTTCTTCATTTGATTAGACAAAATCTTTTAAGGCAGCTCCAATTATTTCACGGCCTATAGCATTGTAATTGAGCAATGACTGGTCAGGACCACTTAAGAAACCTAATCTTGGATTTAAATTAAGGGACTAAAATCAGGTAATTATAGTGGATTTCAAAGTTGCAGACTGTAAAAAAAATGCATTTTAACTATTAAATACTGAATAAATGAATTTCCAATTTATCTTGATGACTGTAAGAAAATAAAATGCTGCATGTTATTCAGACGCATATTGTAAAAGTAATGACCATTGATATATCACCACAGAGGAGATTTGCTCTCTAAACAAGATAAAGAGAATTGAGTTGTGTTGATTCGCCAATGCCAACAAAAATAAATGAAAACTTATTTTCAGCTGGATCCGCACTCAGTAATGCATTACGTATGCTTGGTACCACTCCACTCAGTGCTATCCCCAAAATCCAAACTGAATTATATCCATATCATTAGGGGTCCCTAACATACGGAAAACGACTACTGCCTGACTTGGGCAGGCGCTGCTGTCACCCAGCATTGCAACCTTTAGACAGTCGGGACAGCCAAACATATTGCGGAATAGGGGGGTAAATCAATCAACGTTTCTTTTGTAGCATCACTGCTCCATTGCCATGGAGTTAGTAGGCTCCATGGTGTCACAGCTATGTGATAAATTGACGAGGACAAGTGAAAGAGACAAATCTCCTGTTTAGTTATTCTCCTCCTGCAATTTTTGGTTAGTTGAAAATTCAAATCCTAAAACTAGCTTTCAGATTATTGACAATCAAGATTCCAAAATGTATAGTTAGGAACAGGCTTTAAAGTTAGCAAACATAAATTGATAAATTGGTTAAATGAGGTTAAAATGAAAATAGAGGCAAGGAGATCAACTACAGAATCGAAGAGAATGATGCAATAAGAATAATAAAGCAGCAGAGAACAGTTCTTAAAATGTCTTAATCACTTGTTGGGTTCCCATCCCCAATTACAGATAATGAATATTTATTTATTATTTAATCATATATTATAGAATTTATAATAATCAATTGTATTTGAGTGGGAGCAGCGGCCGAGTAAAGGCGAACCCGGGAGACTACAGCTAAGGTAAGACAGTTTGTTTCAAAATTACTTACCTGTAGCGGGCAGCGGTTTTTTTTTTTCCTCTCTTCACAAAAAGAGCGGGAGCAGCAGAGGAAGTGACGGCAAACAGAGGGGCAGCCGGGAAGGAGAACTGTGAGTATAAATACTCACCCTTTAATCACCAACGGTCATTTGAGAGGGAGCAGCGGAAGTGAGGTTGGAGTGCATAGCTGGGTGGGAAGGTAAGTGATTAGTATTTGAGTGGGTGTGTTCTAGACCCCAGGTAAGTGACTCAGTGTTATTGACTCAGTGTTCTTGTTTCTGGAGAAAGTGTACAGTCATGGCAGCGCAGGCAGTGGAATGTTCCTCCTGCAGGATGTTTGAGGTAGGGGTAACCACCGATACTCCTGCCGACTTC